>NC_088300.1:31451644-31751644 GCF_032854445.1 Liolophura sinensis
TTCTGCATGTCGGGATATTTCAACACCGGTGCTGTTGAAAGGGCAATCTTTAGAGCATCAAAGGCTTGTTGACAGGACTCAGTCCACAAGAACTTTACATCCTTTGCCAAGAGGTTGTGGAGTGGTTGTGCGATGCTTGCAAAAGACTTGACAAATTTTCGATAGAATCCACAAACACCCAAGAATGCGCGAACGTCACTCACATTTTGTGGAATAGGAAATGTTGTGATTGCCTTTGTTTTTGCTGGGTCGGTTCTGAATCCATCTTTGGAAATTATGTGACCTAGGTAGGTCACTTGTGATGTCGCAAAGTTGCACTTACTTGGCTGAAGCGTCAGGTTTGCTCGTCGTAAGCTGTCAAAAATGAGTTCCAGATGCTGCATGTGTTCTGCCAAGTTCCGGCTAAACAGTAACACGTCGTCCACATAGGTCAAGGCAAACCGCCAGTTGATGCCTTTTAATGCTTTGGCCATGACCATTTGGAAGCTGGAAGGAGCGTTTGTCAATCCGAAGGGCATGACTTTCCATTGATATACACCATTGTGTGTAATGAAAGCTGCCTTATGTGCTGTTTCAGGGTCCATCGGAATTTGCCAAAAGCCACTTGCAAGATCCAAGCAACTAAAAATTTGTGCTTTGGATTCACCGATGGCATCCCAAACATCTTCGATACGGGGGAGTGGGAACGAGACAGGTCGTGTCAGTTTATTGAGTTTACGATAGTCAATTGCAAATCGGAATTCGCCATTTTTCTTTTTTACCAGCACAACAGGGCTATGCCATGAAGAGTCAGAAGGCTCGATTATTCCGTTTTCTAGCATTTCTTCAACTTGACGGTCAATCTCTGCTTTCCCTTCTGGGTTTGTTCGATAGAAGGGCATTCTCACAGGCAGAGCATCAGGTTCCGTTTCTATAGAATGAGCGTGAAGATTGGTACGACCGAGTTCTTTCTTGTTTGTGGCAAATACATCTCTATGTTCGTTAAGGAAAATCTGCAATTTTTCTTTTTCTTGTTCTGACAGATTTGAGTTGTTTAAGTCAAAGTCAATATAAGAAGACTTACCTGTGTGCGATGTCCTTAAGGATTCATGACTTCTGCCGCAACTGTTGTGAAAGAAGTCTGTGATGTCACCGACACTTACCTCAGAAATTGTGCCTAATACTTTCTTTGGTGGTATTCGGACGGATTGGTCCGTTGGATTCATCACTCTCATGAATGTCTTTTGATTTTGCTGAATGAGGCACTTGCCACCCGCTATGCCTAAGTCTGCTAAGTCACTAACAGGCTCCAGAAGGGCCGTTTGTCCTTTTCGTAAGTTTGACACTCTTACTGGAATATCAGCTTCTGAGTGAGGAGCTATGCAACATACCTTTGTTGTTCTTGCTAATCCGTCGTTAGTGATTGTCATTACAACAGTGCTTGAATTTTCGCGTAACGACAATGTTCGCGTATTGTAATTTATAGAGGCACCATTGTGTTCTAAGAAGTCAGCTCCTAGAATTATGGGATAGGACATATTCTGCAGAACGTGGAAGTTGTACGACAAGGGAATACCTCCAATGTGAAATTGTATCGTAACCGTACCTAAAACAGGATGTCTGGCCCCGCCAACACCCGCTATTTCCTGTATAGATGATTGTGTGTACTTTTGCTTACTTAGGCCTGCTTTTACCAACATTCTCTCTGAAACAACTGATACTGAAGCTCCTGTATCGACCAAGGCCTGAAACTTGCGAGTATTCACTGCTACCGAAATTGTATTTCGACCCATTGGAGTCAAGACGTGAACGTTGGTCTGTTTCACAATTGGTTTTCGATTTTCCATGTTATTTCCGTTTCCTACAGTATGCCCGCCCATAGAGGTTTTATTTCTCTGGACGAGCGAACACCCCTATTTTTTGAATTGTTGGTTTTTGGCTGACTTACAAACCCTGGCAAAATGGCCTTTCTTCTTACAATTAAGACATATCACATTTCTAGCAGGACAGTTATGAGTAGATGTCCAAGACTTACCACATCTGTAGCAGTCGGGTTTTGGTTGACCCTGGACGTTTTCACGGCGATATGTGTGTGTATGTGGTGTAGCGTCGTTTGCTGATCGGTGGTGATTGTAGGTCGTTTGGCGTTGTTGTGGTAAGCCGCCAAATCCTTGTCCTTGCTCATTCCGAGGAGTTACTGCCATGACCAGACTTGTCAATTGGTCCAACCGGGCTGTCACGTCACTCATTTGGGCTGTTGATGCAGAGTTTACATCAACTCGTGGAGCACTAAGTGCGGCTACTGTGCGCTCTGCGCTTCTAGCCATTTGAAGGAGTTCGCCTATATTTTTAGGGTTTTGAGGCATAACGATTCGCTTCAAGTCATCTTTTAGTCCATTTGTGATGATAGGCACTAATAAATTCTCAGTCACATTAGCATGCAACGCCATTTCTCTGAGATTTTCAATATATGACGTCACAGGTTCTTTAAGCTCTTGTTTTTTGGAAAACATTGATAGATCAAAGGTCTGTTCTCTTCCAAAGCGTTTTAGAAATTCGTCTTTTAGTTTTGCCATAGTGTTGATCTGTAACGGAGGCATGCTTTTGTACCATGTTTCTGCCGCTCCTTCAATGAACATTGGAAATGCAGCATGACCAATTTCATCAGTCCATTTGTTCAATGTACAACACTGGATGTACTTCTGTAGCCAGTACTGGCCATCCCCTTGTCCATTAAACGTATCCGGTTTCAAGTGAAAAGCCATTGCAGTATCTACTGAAAGAGGTCCCTGGCTCCGGAGAGAATACACACTCGGCGAGGCACTTTTCATGTGGTCAGTCGCTTGAATATCGAGAGGTCCTTTGAGGGAACGCCGTTTATCTCCACCATTTATAGAAAAGGTTTCAACTCCTTACCCTTCTATAACTCAATTCTTGTTACTATCCTTCTGAAAAACTGGACAACACAGAATTGTTGGATCAGCGAGATATATTTCTTTATAGCAGTCAGTTTTAATCTCTTTTTACAATTCAAAATTCTATACAGTTATACATCACACCACAGAGCAATAAGCCTGCATATCAAAAACAAGGTTACGTACAGTTGTACTAATACATACATAAAATCAAGTGAAACCAATTATTATTAATTTCCAGTCTTCAAGAATATAAAAAACACATTGCGACAGTACATACGTGTAGCATCATATTCAAGATAAATTGCTTACCTGGACAACACAGAATTGTTGGATCAGCGAGATATATTTCTTTATAGCAGTCAGTTTTAATCTGACGTACTGTTTCGACTTCGGGTTTATATCTACTGTCCAACAATGCATTGCAGTCCAGGTGGTCTAGGTTGAGCTGGTTGACAACTACAGGTAGTTCCTCTCGTGTAACCAGAACCGGTCCTACTAGATGCGAGTGCCAGGTGTACTCCGTAGGTGGTTCACACATGAATAGGCCTGTCTGCAGCTGCCAGCCGACCAAGCTGTTACCCTTGCGCAATAATTAAGCGTCATACTGAGCAATGTAAACAATAGTGTCAGATGCCATAACTTGATTGAATATATCAACTCTACAAATGGACAAAGATATAGATAAAAGAGACAAGAAGGTTATTTAATATAATTCATAATACTAAGTTAAGCTATATGTACACGATATTTTAAAAACAAAAGAAAACAGTTACTTTATCCATCTGTGCTGTTTATACTTTATAGAAGGATCAATACCATCCTTAATAACTGCAAAGTAGATCGCACATTGGCAAAGCGCCACTCCTCGCCACAGACGCAGCTGGTTTCAGAAGCTGTTGCCAGCAAATGCAGAATATAAACCTCCCACACATTTTTATCGTCTATATACGCATATGAATATCAACTAACGTCAGATTTTATTTTATGTAATTATAAATTTTATTCAGTTTTGTCTTTATTTTTATCTTTCTTTTATTTTGTTGATCTTTATCTTAGTATGGTTATTATTATTCATATACAAGGTTTGTCCATTTATTCAGCATCGTTAATTTTGATCTCCCACGCGTCAATTTCGTAGAAACGTCGATAAATGATTTTTTCCCCATTTATCAATGCACAACTATAGCTTGACTGTCCAAAATGGGGCCCTGACCGATTCCTTCTGATAAAATGTTGTTCTTCCCGCAACCTAGATCGGTAATCTGAACAATGATTTAGAATTTGTCTACTTTGATTTATTTAATTATTTAATTAATTGGCGTTTTACACCGTACTGGAAAAAGTTTCATTTAACAACGGCGACCATCGTTAAGGTGGGAGGAAACCGGGCGGAGCCCGGAATGAAGCCCACGACCATCCGTAGAGTTATGCCTTATATGAGTTGGACTTGAGCTCACAGCTCCTGGGTCAGTGCGCAGTCCTGACACGCCATGACCACGGAGGTCACCTTGTCCAATTTTCTCCACCCATTAATGTCGTGTGATAAGTGAAACATCGTCGAGTAACGTGTTGAACACCAATGGAAAAATGCATCAATAAGAGAAAATGTCTCCAAAGTCTGTACACAAGTACGAATCGCACGACATTTTCTTGCGTGTTACATAAAGTTCACATATTATGACACTACCCATCTTCAATCCCCGCGATACATGAGATTAGTTTACGCATATTCCCGGCATGACTGTAGAGTTCAGGTGTTGGGTTCTCTAGTACTAAATAGTGATGACGAACAGGAGCTTGCATGTATGTATCTGGTCTGTTTACATTCTGTCTGCCAAAGCCCGCATCTGACCCCAGCGCACGCTGGAGCGTATTCCAGAGCGTGGGAGAGAAACTGGCAGCTTTGATGTTACCAAACTCGGCGAGCTTGTTTCCTAATATAATACCATCATAAGGTGAGAATGGCATCTGCTCCCGCTAAAAATACTACAGCACAGGCAGAGCTGTCGACGTCATTCGTAAACAAACCGAGAACACACCAGGGACCATACACTTTTCCCAAAACAATATTCCCGCACCTGTTACATAGAAAACCAGTGTGATATATACAATAATATTTCTGTAAAGCTATAAGGCAGGGAATTTAAAGGGCCTACCAATTTTGGTTGTTCCCAAAATGTTAACATCTTTACACAAAATCAAATAAACGCAATGTCACACTTATTGCTCATATCGAAACCAATTCAAACAATTTACTTGAACTGGTGCCTAGTCCGTCTGGCGTCATCATTGCCTAATTTAGATAATATATACGTAATTATTCTAATGCTAGATATTTCATTTCCTCATCTTCATTCGTTCATATTTAGATACTTCTAAATGTATATCAAGTTTAAGTTTTAAAATTTCCTTGTTTTACCAACGTTTTACAAGTTTCATAATGTACAGCACAATTATCTGAATAAATATATGATAACTGAAAAGCCAAAACACGAAAGATAACGACCTATTAACAACATAATGGGAGGATGTATAAGTTTCTGTTGTATTCTCTTATGCTGCTACATGCTTTATTGCGTTAACTGCATACGGTCCCTTGGAGAATCCTACCTTGAATCTATCAATAGCGGAAAGCGTAAGGCTCGTGAGCTGTGGCCTCCCTTCAGACGGTGATGAAAGTCAGTCGGTATGTTCCTGATGGCCTCGGCTTCCCCCTTGTCTTGAAAGCATCTCTTCCGCATATGGAATGTGACCCTTTCGGAGAAGAACGCTAACTCGAATAAACTTTCCCTCTCCCTCACCCCCAACCAATGACACATTGGCCTCGTGCAGAAGCACCCCGTTTTAAAAGATACATTAGCATTTTTTACACCTTCGTAAGTCTGACCAAAATGTACTAGTTTTACCACACGCTTTGAATATGACAAAGCTCGCACATGACATAGAGCGAAAAACACGCTGGTATGTGTAAGACACACATTACTGTACTACGACGGATGTATTAGTATAGGCCTGCTCCTCGAATGGTGTCATGGAGGTTTTTTTTTTTGCATTGTTTACTCAGTTTCCAAGGCAAAAGGACCTACTACAACGTATTCCACTCTACTACTATATTACTAGGGTAAGAGGGCAAAAAAAAAAAAAAAACTTGCTGACTGACGCAACCATTACTATAGACCTACTATACGCCGTGATGAACCAATGGGGAAAAGAAAGTATCGTGGCTAGGATGTAGAACTGGAGCTAACTGACTCGCTTTTACGCTGATTGATGAACAACTGAATCTAATATACTTGTCCGGGATAAATGAACAACTGAAGCCATATGACTTGCTACACTGACTGATGAACAACTGCATCTAACTTACATGTAAGGGATAGTTGAACAACTGACGCTAACTGACTTCCTTCACTGACTGATGAAAAACTGAATCTAACTTACATGTAAGGGATAGACGAACAACAGAAGTTAACTGATTTGCTACACTAACTTGAGTGAGTGAGTGAACAAAGAAACTTACCGAGTTGCTAAACTGTTCTAAACAATCGACTTTAAGTGAATTAGATACGTTTGCCCGTGCAATGATGGCTCGGAGGTCAAAATGGAATGAACTTTGTCCTTTTGTATGAGTATTACGTTATCAGATTACCCACGACATTGCTAAGGTAGTAAAGCCTAAGTTAATAAGCTAATCTGGGATAAACAAATACAACAAATTGAATTATATTAAAGGAGAAGAAAATTTAAATATCAAACAAATACCATTGAAAAGAGTATGCATTTCCTCGTAGGTGCAGGCCATAACAAAATTCTAACATGTACCTCAAGTTTATAAATTATAAATAAAGTCAGCGCCAACATCCGCTGTGTGCGACTCCATTTAGCCTAAGAACTAGTCCTAAAGTCATCTTTGATAGGAGGAGAATTGCCGCCGGAAAACGCCGAACTGCAGTTCGTACATTTCCGGTAGAACTCTTCTTCCCAGAAAGTAGCGAACAGGACAGTTCGTTTTCCACTTGACGATCAGGAAACCGGAATGTTGGACGTAGGTTCCAAGTTTACACGACCAAGCCGCCGGTTTTAACGACTCTCACTGGCTGAGAGGCAACACACACCCAGTATAAATTATAGGGTATTAAAGACGGAGGACGCGATGGACGCGATGGGATTTTTGCCAGCTTTGCAGTTTTCACGCTTTACGTGTATGGCTTGGAAAAATCGCAAAATTATGCAGGAGGGACCACCAAAGAGAAAAAATGTGCTCTTTTCAGCGTGTAGTGACATTTTAAAAAGTCTCCTTTCTTCTCCTTTAAGCTAAGATGAACTTTAATGCAATGAATAACTGAAGCAAACTGAGTTAAAGATCAGCAAATGAGACTATATGAGATAAGCAACTGAAACAAACTGAGTTACTAAACTAAGACTAATAGCTGTGGCTGTATGAGATGATCAACTGAGGCAAACTGAGTTACTAGGCTAAGATGAGCACCTGTGGCTGTATGAGATGATCAGCTGAAGCAAACTGACTTACTAGGCTAAGATAAGCATCTATGCCTATATGAGGTGAGAAACTGAGGCAATATGAGTTACTAGGCTGAGATAAGGAATGGATGCAAACCGAGCTCAATTCTAGACTGAGATAAGCAACAAAACCTTACTTAGTTCTTATGCTCATGAGACAGCTACGACTATGATCTGGTATGTTTGATTGGGATTTAAGGTCGCTGTCAATGTATTTCGGTCATATCATGCTGAAGACACCTGGCACGATGAGTCAACCAGTACTTGGTCTGTTTATATGTTCAGCGGCAAGAGAGTTAATACCATCATGATCTGAAATGTGAAATGAAAATTTTCGGATTATAAGTCAATACAAAGAAATGGAAGCAATGAGAGGATTACTGTTTTAAGCCATATTTCACACATGTAACCATTTGCCTACCATCACACTTTCATGGCTATCTCTGGCTTTAGGTGCTTTTCTGTAATCATCTATATATAGAGTCTAGGTTCTGCTGGTTGGCTAAACATCCCAAGGCCCTGGTCCCTATGCATTGTTTTCATGTTATTGCTTGTAAAATGTGACGGAGATTCCAGACTAGTGACGTCTAAGAAACTGCTAATAATGATCATTGCATTTTTGAACTAATTCCGCTTAAGCCACAATACCCTAAGGGGCCCCTCTAAGTTGCTGTACAATTTATGAATCTATATGAACAGTTGAATACAACACTAACAGAGATTGTTCACCAGCTTTCACCGATTATACGTGGAACATAAAGAGAAGAAATTTGTTTTGCATGAAAGGAAAATACTTAAATATTTAAATGATAATAAACGTATTAGCGGTTTGCATGAAAACATCTTTAACTTCTATAAACAAAAAAAGTGGGTCAGTTGAAGTGATCAAGTAAACAAGTTACATATACATACATATATATATATATAGTTCAGTCTGGACGCTGGCGATTAATTTGAATCCAGCGTGAAAGATTGCTATACGTGGAAATGTACCACAGGGGTTGAAAGCTAACACCTATAGGTTCACGTTATCTGAATACATGAATGAAATGGGATCATGTTGTGGATGCTGGTGGATGTATCGTGTTACTAATAGCGTTTCAAATGACAGCAATGGCCGGGTATGCATCACGTTCATACAAAGCAGAGTATACGTATAGGCTGCTGCCATGTAGATTCATATATCCACCTATAGTGAGTCCTCGACATGGTTAATCTCTCGAGTCTCGAAATATACATATATGTTTTTCGTATACTTCTTATTATTCATGACGTTAGTGGGATGGTCTTACACCAACCTGCGGTCGGTTTCCGCCGGGCACTGCCCGGTTTCCTCCCACCATAAATGCTGGCCGCCGAAATATACATGTACGTGTAAAACTTTCTTTCTTGAGTGCGGCGTAGAACACCAATCAAATAAATCAAATTATTCATGAAGATTCACATAATTAACAGTCAAAAGAGTTCTTTGTGTGTTCCGAGTACGCAATGACATTTACTCACGTACTTTCATCGTGCTGTCCAATATTTTATTTAGAATAAATCCAGAAACTGCTTGCCACTCTCTGAAAGCTTATATTAGATGGCAGTTTTTCAACTTTTTCTTTCAAGTATAGTATTGTACTTTCAAAAAGACGACCACATATACGAGCGAAGGGAAAGATTTACATGTGTGGCTTTCTAAGAAGCATCAAAAAACTATAACATGCTGAAAATGTTCCACAAAACAGTCCGTAAAATACCTAATTGCAAAGATCGTGACTGTGGTTTTAATCTGCATGCATGGGTAAGGCCATGCAGTGTGTCACTGCAGACCACGCCTAGAATTCACCACCGGTTGGAGAAAAACCGTACCGAACAGTACACAACCGGACGAGACATTTGCAACCTCTATGTAGCCTGGGCTGGTTTGCAAACGCTTTTGTTTATCAATTACATATTCACGACCGTGACGTTATTTCGAAAAGTGAAAAAAAATAGTTTTAATCCTCTAAATTTCATTTTACCGCCCAAGACATATGTTTTCTCTCGTGCATACGCAAGAATTGTTAAACTGATTAATTTCTTTGCTACTCTTTCAATAACTAAAGTCCTCCCAATTTTCCACTTTGGTATCACCACCAGGAAGCGTATTTACGGCCAATCGCTCCCAAAAGTCACGAGGCGTTGATCCGCGTGAGAAGCTATATCGGTACATTAGGCAAGGGTAAGCCGGGACCGTGGAAACGGTCGCACCCATCTTACTGGAAATTAATTGTTCAAAATTTTCCTCTGAATTTTTAATCAGTAGTAATAACAACTATTTAACACCTTCAGTAGATATCGTACAAGTTGTTACTTTGCACCCATACGAGGAATTAACAAGAAACTTCATGCGCAAAACTAATGTGGGATGCTTTGAAACGGCCTGCACGTGATACTTCAATTGGTATCGCGCATGACCAGACATAATAGTAATAGATATGGATGAATGAACGCAATTTGCAGAAAACCCTGACCACATAAACAATGTACACAGATATTAGGGTCGGCAAAGTTTCCCCTAATCCCCTAACTCCGCTACATTTATATAAACCACGCGGGATTGGTGTATTTGTCTAAATCGTATACTGCACTTCTTAACTGGTGCTCCGTTGGCAAAATACACAGATAACACGTCTTTTTGATGTGAAGTGGTATACTAATTTACCACTGATGATGACGAATTACATTATAACTGGTGTTTTCTATCCCATAAAAAGCCTTGGAGGGGCCAAATCCCCATATTATACCATTGAACGCCATTTCCCTCTTGTGGGCCAGAAAGCAATTACAATCTCTCACTCCATAAAACCTTGGATGTGAGTCACAAACAGTCTTCGGCCATTCGATTTATTCGTGAAGTAATGTGACTAGTGCCTCGGGGTGCATGAAGTTCTTGAGTTCATTAGATGGCGCTTAAGAGCAATCAAATAATTAAACGAAATAAATTCATTAGAATAAAAGTTTGTATACCAGCTATATCCATATCCCTGTCTTCATTGCATAAAGATAAAATGTTCATTTTAGAATGCAATGAAATAAACAAATAAAAAATAAAAACATTTACCGATTTATGACATTATTTATATGGCCTTGAGCTCTACAATCATATGTAGACAAACGTTAAAACTATACCTTTCCACACTTCAGAGGGAATACTTGAGGAAAACTGCTGCATTTTGTCTAAAGTTTGGACATTATGACCTTTCAGAAGCAAGTCAAAAAAGAGCTTAAATGATATTTTTGATACGAACACTTAATTTTTTTTCCAATTAGAAATTAATCAAACTGGTCACCTTAAAGTAAATGACTAAAGGACCTTATCAAGTGGACGAATAACTGAAAATCAAACAAAATGTGTCGCTTGAAAAAAAAGCTCACCTTTAATTATAATTAACATCACTGCACTTTTTTCACTTAATTCTGCTTAAGCTATGGTACTAGGGAGCGCGTAAATTGTAGCAATGCAAGCATTTGCATGAACAGTTAAAGTAAAACGCTGACTGAGGCAATTTGACAAAAGGTCGTATTTCACCGGTTACGTGTTACCATATGCCAGCTATCAAACAGTAATCGCTGTTTTGGTTTTACTTTCTGTGCTGTACGTCTTTAGTTACATTATAAGGTTTAGACAAAGGAAAATACTTTGTTATCAACGCAGATCTCATCCTATAGTTTTAACCCAGCTCTGGCCCAAGAAGTGATACCCGCTAATGAATCGTGATATCCAGTAATGCATGTATATAACGATTTGGATTGTACTATATAAGGCAAAGGGGTATACATGTGTGGTGTTTTCTGTAAGAGTACGTGACCATATAACACAGGCCCATGACTCACTGTATTAGTGAAGTACTTGTCATGTATATGATTTTCATGCAATATGACAAAAAAAACTTACATCACAGTGTGTGATAATTGGCAATTCGCACAAGGACAGATACCATGCATGTAGAATTAAAACCTCGTTGTGAATGAGCAAATCCGTAAAACATGTCACTTGTTTGTAAATATATATACAGACAGTATCTCCTTAATGGCTATATAAGTTTAACACCATTGCATACGTTACCTAAACAAGAGATTTTTGTATTGGACTGTATGGCGCATGGCCTTGAATATATATAGTGGTCGTTGATGATGGATATAACAATACCAGCTATATAATCTAAGCGTATCTGGGTGAACTTTGTGGCTTTTAAATAGAGATTTCGGACGATATAAGAATTTTGAAAACTGCATTTTCACCTGAAGGACAGTTAATATCGTTCGTGCCTTAATGTTAATTGAGTATGTTCTAGGGATCATCTTATAAAAATGATCCCTCCCCTCCCCTTCGTGTTGGAACACACTTAATCAACCGGAGAAGCTAGGCAGGGGATAAAACATTCCCACCTCTTAGATGAGTACAAAACACATTTTAATAGGCTGTTTAGTATTTCGTGGTGCTCAATACAAGCTAACACAGAAATAAATGTGCAGCTTTAAATGGAGAGCAAGTGGTTATTGGCGAATGGGAGTGGTGAACACAGGATTAGATCTCGCTCAGCATTGGTTTGACAACTTTAATCCGACATTTAAGTCATTGAGCGCGGACATGCAAAGTATTAAGCTACTTAGCTACTTTTTCGACCGTGTGAAATAAAATAATCTATTTGACATGTAAAATTATCCATGTCTGATTATGTGTCTAATGATAATAATGCTTATGTGGAAGCAATAAAATTAGCTAAATTCTGCCACAAAACATTTGAAGAGCAATTTTCTGTTATCATTAGATCGATTTAAGACTCGAGTCACAGGATTGTAGTAATTAGCCCCGAAATAAACACCCGGCCAATGAGAAATCAATAAACAATTAACCTCGAGACTGGAAAAAAAGGCGATGTTTGCCGCCAAAATGGCTGCCAAAGCAAGAATATCCTTGCGTTTTCTAGAATATTTCGACCAAACCACACCTCGATTTGTTGTATAATCATAAAAGACTTGTGAATCTGATACTGTAATGGGCGAAATATGCTGTAATTGTAAACTCGTGGCATATTTTCGATCACTTTAATAGCTCGCATAAATCCTGTCAATAAAACGTGATGTTACGTAAACCGAGTGACTCAGTGCCGAAAGGAAACTCATCCGCTGGAAAATCGATCCCTGTTGTTTGTTCCCATAATAAAAAGGCTCTTAACGCCCCGTAATGAGTTTAATTAGAATGTTAAATTAACAGTCAGTTGTAATTACAGGGAATAAGAGGCAGTCGCCGTGACTGACAGGCAATAGTCGCAGGTGTAACGTAAGCAGCGCCATGTTGCGGACACACCTATGCTATAGCATTGGCTACCGTTGCGCCATGCATCCTACGCATAAGCGGTCGGTGCAGTCATCGACTGGTGATGACAGGCTGAATGATATCATGTTTTCTTTGTCTTGAAATAAAGTGCCCTTGTTTTTGCGGGGTTTTTTTTATGTTCGTTTAAGATAATGCATGCTTGCATTGTGTACATGAATTAAAAGTTAAACTAAAAAATTTGTACACTTCGTGCAGTAAGAAAGACCTTTCTCAATGGGAAATGGCAACTATGGCACTTCGAACCATCGGATTTACTTTATAAGGAATGTTTGGCAGATAAAACACCTGACCGACGTTTGTTTTTGTCATGGCAAGCACTAAACCATGCACGAAGGTTAAGTAATGTAGTGCTTCGGGGAAATAAATGACCTGCATTATATAATTATGCTAAGAATGTCAGAATGAAAGAAGTATGATGTCATTTTCGATTGTTTCGTGACATTTGGAATAAATAATCATGTTCAAGTGGTAGTAAATATATGTTAAGAATAGTCCCAAAGATGACGTCATAAAACAAAAACACACTACTTGTATTACCCTTTTCATCACGATCTACATTTCTCCACTTAATAAGTCATGGGATCAACCCATAATTTGAAAATAAACCATTCGCACGACATTTTACTTTTTCTTCTCTGTGGCTTTAATCAAAGCCCTTTTCCCGTGAGCTTTCATGGACACCGATTTGGACACCATACCACTGTTTTCACCGGGGATCGGGCCGTAGGCAAATGTTTTATGGTCCTTTCTTTTCAGTTGTGAGATTTGGGTTCAGTCCCGTCACGGATAGGATATTTTCTGGATTCTCTTGTTTCCTTGTTATTTTTGAGGCATTGGTGCCAACAAGCAGTCGACACTTCTTTTTTGTGCAATTATGGCCTTCCGTAAAATTCACCACACGGAGTCTTCACTTTCCACCCATAGTATCTCACGTGATACTGAATGATTGGCGTTTCACGCCGCAGTGGCAGTTACACGTTGTAGAGTTGGTCTTTAACTCACCAAGAATTGGTCATTTCCATCCGTCATCGTATAAGTGAAAAATTTCTTGAGTGTGGCGTCAAGCAACAATCAAATGAAAAGACGAATAAATACATACCCTTTTAACACTGGCGATAATAATAATAATAATAATAATAATAACCATCCAACAAAGATAAATAAGTTTTGAATTCTTCTTATTTAATAAATATGATTCAGTGATGTTATACAATGAGGTATGTACATTTGAGTGAATAAACCCACCCAATTGGACAGTGTGACATGATTCAATCACACGTCATCAAATCTTGTGCACTTCCATACAGTCATTTGGTCCGGGACTTTTTTAACCTAGAGATTTATATATATTTACAAATGGCACGTTTGTTACCATGATATAATTTACTGTACACACGCATAAATAACATCCATCTTGCGTAATTTCTCCCAACTGTACATTTTGAAGATATCTTACATTCACCATACACATTCATAAAAGAATGACTGAAGATACTCCACGACCACAAAACTGTTTCAATTAAAGGACACACTGTTTTCTTCTGCGTTATATATCTGAGATCCTCTTTATCTAATTCATTAATTTTACAATTACCTGTATACATCATAAACTATTATCAAAAATACAAAGCTATTTTCAAAGTGTTGTACGTCTCACATAGTGTCTGTTCTCGACGACTATGATATCGTTTGCCTTTTCTATAGACGGTCCCACTTCTAATCGTCTGCCGTCCTGACGTATAGGATGCACCCTTTGCGTAAACTTAACCTAGTGTTAACAAAACTGTAATACTAGAGTTGGGCTGAACACTTTTCGTCTACCATAGAAACCCATCCACCGCCAATGCTGGGACACTGGTGCATAGACTAATGCCAAACTTTGGCATTTTCCTTTAGCATAAGGCAATTATGGTGAATTAATTACTCTTTTGTTAATTAGCGAGAAAACCCTCTGTATGCGACAGCTATCTGTATACAAGTTGTGGAAAATAGTGTCGAGAGGCACGATAAGTGAACACCCAGTGGCTAATCACACATATACATGTAGGACTAGAACGAATTGAAGGCAAATGTCAAAGCATGATTTCTGGAGGTAGCACTTGGCTGAAAATTAAACGACATACGGCTGGTCGATTTTTAGTAAGAATCGATTCGACTGTCTGCGTAGTGGAATGGTAGCATGTCGAACAGCCAATGGCATTAATTATTACAAGTTCAAAACACTTAGTCCGTGTCAGTGTCAAAAATACACAATTAACAGGCGGTAAGATCACCCTACTTGACTATCATGACAAAAATCCAGCATGGCACAACGTTTTGATACAGTAAGTTCTAGATTGTCCTGTCTAAGCTTACTTCTGCTTTCAGAGCTTGCGTAAATCTAACTTTCTGGAGATAAAATCCAAAGAACAAATAGACGGGAGTCACACAGTTCAAACCAGTTACACGGACTAGAAAAATGTCTTACAGTGAAGCTCCCCAGTAAAGGACAATAAATTAACAAGTAAAATAAAGATGGCATAGTCTGATGATACTTTCAGGATGATTCAGTACAACAAGACGTGTGCATAAAACACACTTGTTTTGGTCATACTCTTTGTAACTGTGACCATTCCATGGAATGTGCATCGAGTTCTGCTGCTGCTGGTGTTGTTCCCACAATGCATTGTAATTCCAGTATCACTTCCGTTTATCAATAACGTTCGTGTTTGGTCGCTGTGGTTCCTAATTACACGTTTCTTGATCCAAATATGGCGGGCATGTTGGAAAAGTTCACAACGGACTGTCGATTCCTTCCACTTTTGGTTTCAAGATTCGTGAGGTCTTTCCCTGATTTAGAGATTTTTCGTACTCCAGCAATTGCCCCATGAAGTTGAAGTTGGGTGAAATGATGGTCCGCCTGTGTTTAACGTGTTTGTACGCCTCGATCATGTTCAAGAGAGAATGTTTGAGGATATAAGCGATGGTGATGGTTGCTGATCGGGAGACACCAGCCTGACAGTGAATCAAAACCTTGCCGCCATTTTCTCGGGCCATATCTGGAAAGAAGCAGAAGGAGAATAAGTTTGGAGTCTATATATTTTGTGGATCACAATACACGAATAACAATAAACATAACTGTTAGCTGACCTAAGTCCCAACACTTTCTCCCCTAACGAAATAATTGTATACAATTTCAAAGTGTGTCAACAATAAACATAACTGTTAGCTGACCTAAGTCCCAAAGCTTTCTCCCCTAACGAAATAATTGTATACAATTTCAAATTGTGTCAACAACGGGTCATGGGCAAGCCGAGGATAATAGCACAATCAGCAACGTTTGATGGCAGCCTCTCATCACAAATGTTCGACTACATGCGTAATGTAAAGCAAATTTAATATACATGTATACTGTGAACTTTGCGAGGTGATGCACGTAATGCACGAAGATGAATGAGTGATCAACTACGATGGCGGGTCAGCATGCATGCGCAGCTGCGCGTGATCGCCTTTATGTTCTTCACTGGAATTAGAAGGCAGCGATACTGAGACGGTCAGATTCTTCAACGATTACCCCGCGGCGCTCCGTCCCTCTGTGAGCCGGGAAACTGAGCTGGGGAGATGAATGGGCAGTGTAGAGCTATAGGAGCTGTGAGAACGCGGTGAGAGCCCGGGAACCTGTTGAGTTTCTGCTGTCGCTGGAGAGGATTTATTGATCCCAGGCCTCCAGATGGGCACTTTCGGGAAAAGGAGATGGGCAGGGAGCATTATGGGCTGTTTGTTCTCAGACATAGCTGGACAGGCGACCAAGACACCGTCTCTAGAATAACACACATTGCTGCATTACGAGCAAGAGGTTCTTTTGTTGTCAACTTGTTCTCGCGGCTCTGATTTATTCCACTTTTTGCCAAAACCTGGGTGCTCGATATGACTCACTGCATGCAAAAGGTGACTTAACAATAGGGGGCTGGCTCAGCCTTCTGCCATCTGCTGTACAGCCATCGTTTGTCCACCCAGGGATGATCACCTCCACATTTCCCTCCCCTATCCCCCTCTCTCAATCCCCGGCCTTCCTCCACCAATCAGAAGCTCGCTCACACGTCTAATGCACCTTGGCTCACAATGGCTGGAGTACGGCACGATGAAAAACGCTGCTTATGACTCATAGCAGCTATCGAAATTAATAAGCAGGGAGGAGGTTCCTGTGCTCAGGTGTGACAGAGAGTTCACCTGTGTGGTTTTCACCTCGGCACCACGGCGCGTGCGTATGACGTGTACCCCGGCTTACTCGGGCGCCTATACCCACGGTCTTAATATCCCCTGGGGCTGACAAACCACACAGCTGAATAGCCCTAATTTCTTAGAGTCACAAATATTTTTTCTGTCATTTAACACAAATAATTTATGAGTTCCCCGCTCCTAAACCCTGTTTACGTATTCCGACTAAATAGGGCAATATAACTACATAAGCTCGTTTACTTTTTGTTTCGATCAAGGTCTTGGACAAATAGACTGTGACGATAACGGTTACTGCTGATAGCGTAACGCCACAGTGATAACACTGAAAGGTTTCTCAGTAGGAACTCATATGACTGTCGCAATCTTTTATGCTTGGTCTTTCACCTGTCTGTACAAACTAGATTTATTTGGCACAAAACTACGCTATCATAAACGCATAAAAATTTCCCTCTAAAGTTTACAGATACTGTTAAAATGTAATTATTGCGTGTACATCTGCGGAGCCGTATACAACTGATATGTAAACAGGTCTCCATGGCGAATGCCAACTTTCTAGTTAAGAACTTTTACAGTATGTATATCTAGTAAGTGCTATGAATAGATTGTAACCATGAATAAGTCTTTGTTCCAAATATTTACTACATATTCACTTACCGATAAATTCTATGGCTTCTTCAAAATACTGCCTAAGGTTTTGCTGCCCGCTGTCACTGGCTGCCAGTCGTTTATATTTGATCCCTTGTGACTCGAAGTGAAGCGGAACATGTGAGGTAACGTTCAATACATAGGTGATGTCGTGACTCCGCAATCTCTGAAGATTTGCTGCGTCTCTTTCATTACCTGTAAAGTAAAAAAAATTAAACTTAATTGGAATCAATATCCAAGTTTGAATCACACAACTAAATTGCAGGTTTCAACCCACTGTTTACTTTTTCATATGGTTTCTGGAGTTAATTCAGAACGAAAGCGAAGTGTTCAAATCACACTTCAGACCGTCAACTCTTAAAATAATGCCCACAGCCTACTTCACAAACGCCAGTTTTATCAATAAAATTAGTATCACAGTATCTTTAAAATATATCTATAATTTTAACAGGAGACAGATTCCGTGAGGACTTAACCTGTTATACAGCACAGTGAGTGTTATATGTTGAGTGTGTTAATTTTCTTAGTGTTATATATATCTTTTGGATGATATTTTCAACTTACCAAGGAAGAGGAAAGGTAAAATTTGATTGGCAATGGCTGTTTCAATGGCTGGTTCGATAAGGGCGGGTGTGGTTGGACTGTAAAGGGGGCGATGTTCCGTCTCTTTGATTAACGTCTCGCACAAGTTGGCATTATCTCGACTGAACTCACACAGACCTCCTGAAAACACAAAAAATTAATAGTAGAACCACAGAAAGACAACCACTACTTTCAACTTACTGTCAACAATGGGCGGTGCGAGTCCATAAGACAAAAAATGCATGATCAAAAAACTGAACTCGAAAGAAACAATTCAAGCACAACGGAGTGCACTTCTAAAAAAGCAAATAAAAACATATTAGTGAAGTTAGGATATTGCTCAAAATCACCTTGAGCACAAGGTCGTGTCAACAACGGGTCATGGGCAAGCCGAGGATAATAGCACAATCTTCGTTAGCAACGTTTGATGGCAGTCTCCCATCACAGTTTATGCAAATTTACATGTGGATAGTTCGTCACCATTAACTTTACTTTTGTATTTTTACGAACTCGCTACGTATTGAGATTTTGCAGGAAGACACTATACAAGGTTAGGGAGTTTGAATGCGTGCGGCGACAAATTTGATAACAGTTTCATCGCCCCATTTTTAATCAATGCGCAACTGAATGTTATAATGGGGAGAAGTCTGGAAGTTTGCTGCAAAAAGCCTGGTGTTACAACAGCCGTCGTGAGCTCCAGCAAAGCTGTCACTTTCCGTGCCCTGGTCCTCAACATTGGGGACAAGGGTATGGCGATGCCGTACCTGTCATTATGTATATGTTTTGAGGGAGACGCGTTTAAACTGTGGTTTGAATACACAGACCTAACCTACACTAAACCGCCCAATAAGGCAATATCTGCGTGTACATCTGCGGCTAAAGCTACTACCCCGACAATGCCATGCGCTAAAGGTGGGTAAACACGGCAGAGGGGAAACGGGAAACGAGCCTATTTATTAAATACGTGAGCGTTCTTGATCGATGATACTTCGTTTCCTTGCGGGATTATTTTTTCCTTTCCGCTCTGTCTCAGTCCGCGCACTGTCCCGTCGTGATATGTACATGACTACAGTCGTCCGCCTGTAGGTCTGTTAATGCCGACCATATATGTATGTACATGTAGGTAGCCGGTAAGGCGCTGCACGGTAGTGACTCATAGCACTGGAGCGACGCTCTCATGCTCACTGGTCTAGTGTTATAATCACATACAGCAGGTCTATTAGTCAACCGGGGTTACAACCTATCTCGGCCGCCAGCTTGTAGTGGTAGTACTACTCACTACTGTGGTAGTACTACAGAGTGCCGCCGTACTAAGCCTACTTCCATCTGCTCGACCAGCTTCCGTCAACATACCCTCGTCCATAAAACGCTTACTGCGCCTCTAGATAATGTCTATTCACTCTCCTGGATTAACAGCACTTATGTATAATGACAGTACTGTTACACATAGTCAATGAACGCCTCCTATATTGTAGAAGAAGAAACATCTCATTTTAATGTGTACTTACACAACATTCAATATGCATAAATCGACGTTTATCATTCGTTTCGTTTATTTGGTGCTTCCTAGGCCCCGCTAGAGTTCATCCAAACAGTGGGCAGCATATATGCTCAGCACGAGGGATAATAAATATGTATTGCATATCTGATGACCGTGGTCTTCACGCTAAATCATGGAACGATGGTTAATTCATCACAGTGAGTTGCTTTAGACTGATTACTTACCAGTTAAGCACTCGAGGGAGCTGTATTATATTTCATGACCAGCTCTCATGATACTATTTTGATTGATGGTCTTCGTTATATAGCCACTTTATCCTCAATAAAACGTCATTAATTGCGGTGGTTATATAGAGACAAAAAAAATAGTGGCCACTGACACACGTTTAAAACATAACACGCGATTGAGATTTGTCAGCAAACTTGAGTGACGTCTTCAGCCAGCTCTTTATCAGGCTCATGAGCCACAGCTTTGATCCACTGTCCTTTTTTGCTAACCTCATTATTTTCTCGTTTCCTTTCCTGTTTTGTTTTTCTTCAACTCTCTCCCTTTTCTGTTATATACACTATTAGCTATATGTAAAAATAATACCGGCAGATGAGACTAGAAGGTGGATCCGTTGGCACGGCAAATATTGGTTGAGAGTTATAGACTTGTGTAGAAAGCTATACGTGTGTACATGGGTCAGCTGTGCTGGTGGGATGACTCACCGCCTGTCTTGTGAACTGCTGACTTCACGAGCCGTGAACTCTGCGCTAGCTGTCACAGCGTAAAGGTGACTAAAACTTAGCTTGATTCAGAGGTTCACTAATTGCCCTTCTAAATATATAAAGCACTGAACCGATATGAAATAACGGTTAACAAACAAACAAACAAGTGACTGGTCAACCGAGGCTATAGGGATTGGAACAGCGTTGTCATCATGTATTCTGAGTCACGTGCAATTAGATTAGTAGTGACCAATATATACGCAGTATGCCAAAAAAATAAAAAAAATAAAAAACCCATTCATGAGTTTATTTCGATAATCGTGGCACATTATAAGAGAGGTAAAATATCACAGTTAATATAGAATTATATAAAGTTCAGTACTTTCCATATTAAACTCCATTTTATTCTGAAAATGGATATCAATTTGGCCCGTTACGTATAGCAGTATAGGAAAAACAAAACGTCAAATAAGTTTTTGTTACGGGTAACAAATTAAGTTACTTAACATATCGCTGTTAATATACAATAATATAAAGTTTTATAACTTTAATATTAAACTCCATTAGGAAAATGGATGTCAATGTGGCTCGTGAAGCTTAGCTTACCTTTTAACACGTAAGCATCTTTGCCCTCCCGTAGAAGCGCCGTGAGAACGAGATGCATGGCGTTATCTGAAGACACTTTGGTAAGATCGTCCGTATGGTCATCGTACACAACAATTTCCTTGACCATTCTCTTCCTGAACATGTCTTTGCCGTCTTTCGTGGAAACAAGATCGAGAAGGTTCACTTTGCCTTGCTGTAATCGCCGTCTGTTGAGGCGATCAGTACAGTTCACGTTTATGGCTCCCTGAATATGACAATTGTTGAAGGCTAGAAATGTTCGGCAGTCCAAAAGTAAAACTGTCTGCTTGGACTTTGACAAACGCGTGGACAACTCTGATGGGGACATCACCCGAACTGCCGCTGGGGGTGCCATTGAGGTACTGATAGGGGCGGTGTATGGAACAGCCAGGTCCTCCAGCTTACACCTTTTGGGCATTCTGTCTTCCAGCGCCCCGAGAGAGTCCAGGTTAAGTTTTAAGCCCACTGCCCTCCTCCTCGGTAAGGTACCGTGGATAGTATCATGGGTATGAGGGGACAAGATTTCCACCGACTCCGGCATTGGTACAGGAAGAGTCGCCGTCTTATCACAGGCGATACAGAATAAAACTAGCTCCTCGAATTCACACAATCTGTGCTCCTCTCCAATGAGAAATCCACTCTCACCCACATACACGTTACAAGTGTTGGAGGGACATCGACGGTACTTACAAGCTGTCGATCCCAGTCCGGAATAAAGGCCGGCTTTTGTAACACCGGGCTTTTATACGTGGCTGACTAACGCACAAGCTTCCAATCAGTCAGCTAGCTCTCAGTACATCTGACGTGTTGTGAATGTGTAGTCGTTCTGCGATGTACGCACTCACTTCTGAACGCTCCGAGCTCTCAGCGATGACTAACCTATTGAAAACCTCCCATATGCTCGCAGCCAAATAAATACATGCTCCAGCTACGTCACTCAAAGGGTGATGTCATTTTCCGGCTAAAAATAGGCCAGCAGAGCTCTGCCGAAGGTGACGTTTACTGCTGATTAACATTCGGGCGACATCGGAGTTTTCCGGCAACCTGACCGATATAACAAACCCACTCCTGTACATCGAGACTGACTGAAGACTCACTGTCGCGCAATCGATATCACGGCTTACCTGGGCGAGGTGTTTATCGCCGATCTTTTCATTAATTTAGCTGGGATTTTCCGCCTGCTCTATGGCAGAGTTATATTTATGTAAGTAGGCAGATGGACTTGTTTACAATCTAAACTCTGGGTCAGTTGAACGTTGGAGCTATAGAGAGGAAAAGATTGCCACTGTTCTCTGTGCATGAACGTTTTTGATCACGTATTTCTCTTGCGGATGTTTTACATTTTGCAAAGAGGGAAGTATATAATGTTTTGCTTTTAACAGATGGACATATAAAAGGTGTGAGGAAGTAGTGATTACATCGATTTAGAACAAAAATAAACTGACAAAAAACAAATTGAGCACATTATTCTTTGTTTAGAAACAATTTGAACGTGAAAAACATTGTGTAATTGTTTTAATTTTAGAAGAGTCCGCTACCCCTGATAGCTTGATGGCGTTTAGGCCCACCGCACGGATGTAGTCTGTATCTGTAATGTACGGTCCTTCCGTGATCATAATGCCATAAAATGTTGTAATATTACAGTCATACGATGATCTGGTCATTTAATTGTAATTGTGTATGTGTATTTATAGACATACACAACGACATATATTTAGGTCCAAGTCTATACTACACCATATACGCCTGTAGATTTACCCAACCCCTACATCATTTGTAACGGCCATTCTTTTACCATTAGGATTTTAACATATTTATTTATGACTCTGTTTTCCAACCTCCATGGTAGTCATTTAATATTTTTTCCCGATCTGACATAATCATGAATTCCGCTTCACAGTGACGAATAATAATGACGATGATCATGTCATCCTGCACCCACAGCAGAATGATCTGTATTCTTTCTACGACCATATACATATAACGTATTCAGTAAATACAATTCATGTATAAGACTGTATTGCCAATAGTGACCAAGCCACGAATATTTGATATAGGCCTACGTACACGAATATATGCTGTTGCAAAACAAGTCTCGACATCTGTTATACGTATATTAGAACATTTATTAATGCAGTCTCGTGTTCGAATCCAGCTATTGCTGCGGTTTCGGCTGTGGCTTTTAGAAGTTTGTCAGGTTCCTGTCGAAGGCCGGTGGTTTACTCCAACTAGGCGTCCTTATTTCCTCTAACCTTAGACCTGACCATCTTCAGATAAGTGAATAATTCTTGATCAATCAATCAATCAATTAATCCTCAATGTATAGAAAGTGTTCTTGTGCCCGTTTTACTGCAATAATAAACAACCTCTAGGCTGGCTTTAAGCTGTATATATATCTGAACCCAGGACATCCCCCATTCGTGTAAAAACAAGAAACTCAGACTCCTCTTCCGTTGTCTCTAAATGCATATGTTCTGCGACATCAACGAAATATAAACTCCAATTTTTGCTTTACAAGTAGATTTTTCACATCAATCACCAGTTAATTATCTAAGGGCCGATTGTCGTGGGTTTCCGCCGGGCTATAGCCGCTTTCCTCCGACCATACAGTATATTCTGGCCGCCGTCGTATGTAAGTGAAATATTCTTGAATACTATATATATATATATATATATCACTACACTCACTACACTTGACCATCAGATCGCACGTTGGAATGTGATTTGCATTGTCATGAAGGTGAAGTTCTATCCGGTACGTATTATATAGCCGACGCTTTTCACATCCTCACTCATATGCATTGTATCTTTCTCTGAGATAATTAGACAGGGACTAACCCATACTCTGTGTATGCCTGTACACATTTGTGAAATCCTGAAACAAAACTCCAGTTCCTGATGTCAACGGTCTATTGCCATACTTGTGAAAACAACAATTACAATGCTATGTGATATGAGAAATGTGATGTACGTCACCCAAATTACATGTTCACGTCACCTATATATGCAATCCACTACCACTTCCGTGTGTCTTGTACACACGCTTACATCACGTGTAGTGTGTATACAATGCTAGTTTTTGGGTTGCCTTATACATACTTGAATATTATACCGAAAGTGTCCATGGTGGCCACTGTATATTTGCAATCTGTATATCGGAGTTATGAGATCGAACTCAGAAAGAGCCAGGGAGTCCCTATTTCCAGTGAAAAATTTTAGACTTCATGCACGTGGTCTTTTCGATTTCGAAAAGCACAATAAAACTTCGAGTTAAAGTTTTCTACATTTACTTCCTAATGTGTACCAAAATATAGCCTATAGGGGCTTTTTAACGCAGAAAATGTTTCCACACGTATGATACACGTCAAAGGAGTGACGGTCAAAGAGACTTATAGGTCGCAATCACCAACCAAAATAAATAAATAAAAAAGTAAAGAAAATCTGGAAAAAAAAAACAGGTGATTATTTGTTCATGTGTTATGAATGTTCTTTAACATAATCACTAGGATCAGTATAGAACTAGACAAGCATACATCAAGCGGACTTAGTCGAGATTTAAGCTATGCTTTGGGTGCATGTGTTATTGACGTCGTTATTCTACACGCTTTGGTTTCGTCGTGTACATCATCATTATGAATCTAAAATGGTAAGTTACACTTCCAAAACGTTCTGATGTGATCATTTATTCGACAAATTCAGTCTACACTGTCAAAGATTGACAGTATGAATTTTGTTGTTTTGAGAGACGATAACGACATCTTTACCTTGCTACACTGAATCAAATATCAGATGATCCATTAAATCATGGTCATTTGGACAACCTGTCACAAAATTTAACCCGAGCTTCGCTTAGTCCACGGCTTAGTCTCTTCGCCAAACAAATTAATCTCCCACCCATCTCACACAAATATACCAACATGACAGATTCGCATATCCTTTTTTCGCCTGTATGCCTCTCAGTTATATTTAAATAGCCGTATTTTCTTTGACCCTTCACATTTTACTGCATGTCTAATTATCACGTGGCATTGCGCAATACATTGTCCAACGCAAAACGTTTTAAAGCCACATTCATGTATACCATATGTTAACACGTAGTGTTGCTTGACAGTGAGTTGAAATAAAGATCTGTATTATGTATTGACTGATCAGTATATCGCAATATTTGTTCAGACGAACAGATTTGTCGCGAGCGACGTCTTTTTCTCAGGTGAATAGTGTGGATGGTTGTCGTCCATGTACAAAGATATAGGCGTGGCAAGGAGGGGCTACGTGTATATACACTCCATGCCGATGTATGTATTACGAACGCACGCGTATAGATATTGACACCTCTACGATGTCACGGGGTGGGGGGGTGGGGGTTGGGGGGGCTGTGTGGCTCAGTTGGTTAGCGCGCTAGCGCAGCGCAATGACCCAGGAGTCTTTCACCAATGCGATCGCTCTGAGTTTAAGTCCAGCTTATGCTGGCTTCTTGCATGGTCATGGGTTTCCACCAGGACTCTTGTGTAAGGCGTAAAACACCAATCAAATAAATAAAATAAATCAATAAATGATGTCACAGACCGGGCGATTGAAACTGGCTTTCCTCGTGTAGTCATCGTCAATCGTGGGCTAGCCTATATTAAGTATAATAATTGCACTCCAAATTCGGCCAAACATTTTTCATGCTCATTAAACAGATACAAGGTGGATTTCACGGGTTACTTGTGATCATTTGTCAGGTATGACATTGTCGCCACTGCTCAGGTTTTACTCCTGTAGTCTTTTTACTGCATTGTCTACACCGAAACGTCACGGTATAGAGAATAAATTATGTCATCCATAGAATCTGCAGTATTTAATATTCACCATCTCAGTTTCTAATTGTTAATCGAACAAGTCTTGCAAATTTGAAATTCAAACCTGGGTTTGACAATCCCAGATCAAATATAGTCTGGTACCAATATACAGTTATACATGTATATATTTTATTTCCATAAATGTGTGTAAATGTACGTCCCTCGTTCCACGGAAGTCGATTTTGTTGGTGATAGGATACACAATATACCAGGTTAAAATCAATAATGCAACGGTAATTTTATAGAGTTTAAAGTTTTTCCCAGATTACCTGGAAACATTTATCGAAAATTATACAGATTTCAGTTAGATGATTCGTGTTTTTATTTTTGCAACGTTGTGTCGCCTGTTTGATGTCATATACGGGCTTTTAATTATTATATAAACCAATATATGCATGGCGTGTGAACACCAGTATTTAACAGCTGATGGGGGATTGTTAATTTCGACTTTCTGTGAAATATTCTAAAAGCTAATATGCACAGGTTCAAATCTGTCTGACAATTGGCACGGGGGCAAATCATTAACTGTTAAAAGTCGTAATATAGATAGCTGGGTGCAATTAATATTTCACTAAAATATATACACCTGCACCTCATAACAGGGAAATATGTGTATAGGGCATGTGTTGATGAAAGTTGGGAGACTTGTATAGGGGTTTGGGGGTTGGGGTAGTCGGTGGTCATGCCATAAATTGTATAGCTCATCAACGTACATATATTAACTTTAATACGTGAAAAGGGCTGTCTGTACAAAAATGCATAGCACATATATGCACCTGGATTATGCATGTGCGTCAGAAGATATGCACACAGTCTAAAGAATCTGATGTATACACGCTTCAAAGCTTGCATAATTGAAGCCGTAACAACCCCATGAATACATGTCTGGGAGCTTCACATATATAATACACACTATATATTCAACGTGATTCACTCATGAGTGTTCTCCATGTATATGTGTAATCCACATGCATGCATGGGGCAAAAATGCAGATGTGCGCCATTCAAAACCAGCCTGATGCGGTATCGAGCATCGTATGTATACCTCATTATGTACGCACATCATACTGTATGATATATTTAAAACGTGAATGAGTCAGGAGAGGTAGGCCTATTCATTCATGTGTACAAACGCTCTGCATGGGACAGAAACTACAGATGAAGGCTATCAAAACTAGTTTGATGTGATATATTCCCTAAGGGTATATTGGGGACTACATATATATGCAATGTATACAAAAAGCAAACGGGACCCGACTGGTTCATTCCGCTATAGCACGCCCTCATGAGTTTTACATGGAATAACACTTTGAGCACAAGAACAGAAGAAGCGACGCCTTTCATAGAAAAAACTACTGCTGAACATACTTCAGTCTACATTATAAGCAGACTGCTTACCGCATTTTGATTCACACGATTCAATCGATCTCGTGTTCAAAATTTTGCGTTCTTTTGCATTGATACGATAGTGTGAGTACCACGAAATCGCGTGTCGGGACGACATGCATCTGGCCTTGTTCTTGTCTCTGTCGACTCGTTCCTGATATATCAGGTCGCAGGTTCAAATCCAGATGGTGCTGGTTCGACTGCGGCTTTAAACCAGGAGGCGTACATGGAAAGGGCTGCCAGTAACCTGCGCATGGTCGTGAGTTTCCTACGGGCTCTGTCCGCTTTCCTCCCACCATAATGCTGGCCGCGGTCGTGTATAAGTGAAACATTCTAGTAGGGCGTGAAACACCGATGAAATAAATAAATAAACCATGAGGTTTGCCTCCGAATACTCTACAAGTTTCCTCCACCCATAAATCTAACTTTCTCCATATTAGGTGAAACTTTCAGTAAAAAAGCACGGTGATGAAAGCCAATCGAGTAAATAAGGAAACAAAATGAATGAATGATTATGGCTTAACGCCCCACCGGCAATATCTCAGCCATACCGTGCCAATGGAAAGAAAATGAAGGACTCACGACTGGTTTAAATATCATATAAATAAATATATATATCTATAAACGTGAGTAACACACAAGAGGCTTTTCTTCACCCAGGTATGGGACAGTAACTACAGCTATATACACATTCAAAATTGGCTTGGTGCAGTATTACATGCAGTATTATAAACCTGTACGTATTTTTCAGACTATAGGTGATAAGAAACGTGTAATATGATTAAAATTTAAGCACGTGCATAACAGTAAGAATAAAATCCTAACCGGTTACGGTTGACCATTTGCGACTATATGTATGGTCGTTGATATGGTTTTACTCTCTGCCGTTTTATTGCATCATAGAGTATATAATATCTGTACGTTGTTCACGTCACAGCGAATACGTCCCTGACCATCAACAAGGTAGCGAGTTGGAATCCAGCTCTGGCGGGTTCAGCAGCAGCTGTAAGTCACATACCTGACAGAAGGCGTAGGTTTATACGGGGCACTTCAGACTCTGCGTATGTTTGAAAGACTGGCCTGGACTTACACATTGACAATTCCATTGAAAACTTAAGAAACATGTATACGTGGGAAGGTCTGCCATCAACCTACGGATGGTCGTGGGTTTCTCCTGGGCTCAGCCCGGTTTTCTCCCACCATAATGCTGGCCGACGCCAAGAATAAAAGTGAAATATTCTTGAGTAAAGCGTAAAACACCAATAAAATAAATAAATAAATAGGAAAACAGGTAAGCAGGTGGACTTCTGCAATCAGTCAAACCATATTTAGCATAAACATCACGTGCAGTCTGACTGATGCTTGCTCTGACATACATCGACAACATATACGCCTATATCGAAACTTTGCCAGCACGTGAAGGAAGTGTTGACTATCATATTCCTCCATTCACCTTTGTTTATTCCTGTAAAGACACACAAAAATAGAACATGGGCTGCCCAAAATAGCACCCAGTCTATTAATAGACACAATGGTATATATACTGAACAGAGAGCGTTCGGGTAGAGTTTCTTATACAGTGTGGTTTATTTTTAAAACGAATAATGTGATATTTTTGTGTAACGCGGTTGTCTTCAATGGTAAAGAAATAGACCCTTGTAAAGTCAGTCGACAGTTGCCTTCTTAAACGCCTGCTCCGATAATTGTTTACGTACTGTAGCATGTGTTAACCATGTGATAACGATGTTTTGTCCTTGTTTACATCGAACGAAGTTTCTTGAAATTTTACTGAAGCACTTGACCTAGTTTAGTAAGCATTAAAGTTTTATTTACGTCTATGATCCATGTAGACCGGTTTGACCTGGTTTCGTTTCACAAAAAGTCGCCAGCCAGAGGCCATGTGTCGTATGGCAGCACAGTTTGTAAGCTTAAACCAAGCTGAGTGCAGAACAAACAACACCTGCCGGTGACTAATACAGTGACTGATAATAACACATGTCGGCCCGCTGAAATGAACAATGACATGGATAATACACGGGAGGCAAATCACTGCAGCTAAGATGACAACGACATCGTGTCATGCATAGAATGTTTTCCAGACACCTAGAATGCATTTTGTCCACTGCGCGCGTACTCTGTAGCATTTATAAAAAAAAAAACAACAATCATGTCATATTTACAACTCCGAAATATACATATGCCATGTCCAAAACGTTTTCCTCTCTCGCAGACTTTACGACAAGTGGGACAGTTTCAATTTTGACATTGTAAATTGCCCTTACTTGGACAGAAATAGGGTCTTACATATGGCGTGTACGTATCTCGCCTGCTTGCATTTGTTAGATCTTTTATGTTATGTGACGATTACAATCAACGTCACACTTTATTGCTGCAAAAATTCATGTGTCAAGGTTATTCCCTCAAACGCCTTTACTTTCTTATGTTTACTATGTTATACAGTGAGTATAATTCTCTTGCAAGTAAATATGGCACAGGGCGTCCAGAATGGCGCTTCAGGATTGTGTCAAATTCCGCGTAATCCGGGGACAGGGGAAGTATAATCATCGTGTTGAATTAGTTCACGTTTGATATATGTACATTTGTAAAAAAAAATCGTAAATGAGATACACACTTTGTTATCGACAACTTATATTCTAACATTGTACGCGATTTGAATACTGATTTCACTCAAGGGCCTAGAACATACCTTGTGTCTTTCCAACATCGCTGAAAACTGTTGACTGCTTCTCTGTGCATGATCCCGTCCTATTTTCGTGCTTTATAATCTGTATTAGTTGGTTGGTGATTTGTGTTATAGGTCCTTTTGGGATTTAGCCTTGCCATTATTGACGTGGAACGTCCTTATGGGTTGACGGCCGTTATACGACATGTTTCAGACATATGCCCATTTCAATAATTTCTTCGTTACATAACCCATGGTCAAAATAGCCGCGTCTGGATCTACCCTAACTATTAGATTCATAAATTATTTATTTGGTTAGGTTTTTCTCTCCAAACTTAAAGAAAATATCGTCGAACCTCATAATGTTTCTTACACACCTACTAACTAAAAGCTCCATCTTCACCAGCAGGTGCTGCAACTTCATTTGTCAGTCCTTATAATAGATCACTATAGCAGCCATTGTCTCCTAAGCTAACGTGGATCCGTGTTATATATTATACCATTAAGTTATAGATACTTTATCAAAGGTTTGTATATACGGGAAGACAATATTCTAATAGTTTAAGGTAAAAGAATGTGAAAGACTAGAGCATGGAGAGTAAAACCATAACAGCGACGACAGTGAACTTTGGCAAATGGTCACGCGTTCTTGGTGAAACCCGGTCTCTCGTCTGTTTACCTCAGTTAGCTATACTGTCCGTGACTACGCCAGTTGGTCACTAAGCTGCATGGACTTAATGAGTCCCCTGTTTGGAAATGTTCCTTCTAACACACTAGAAGGTTTCCCCATGCATTAGGCACGTTTTTCATTGTTATTTTGTCTGACACTCTCAATTGTTACTCCAGGAATAGGCACGGTTTCTTCCTCACATATTTGCCCACTCAAACACTTCGAGGTTTCCAACTGTCAGGCAGGGTTTCTTCCACTCAACACACATGAAGGTTTCCAAATGTCAGGCAGGGTTTCTTCCACTCAACACACATAGAGGTTTCCAATTGGTCAGGCAGGGTTTCTTCCACTCAACACACATGGAAGTATCCAACTGTCAGGCAGGGTTTCTTCCACTCAAACACATGGAAGTTTCGAAAGGGTTCGGCGGTCACTTTCTTGCATATTCTTTCATCACTATTTCATCCACTTATACACATGAAGCTTTCGAATGGGTTATATGCACGGTTACTTTTTATTCTCCTCATGCAGAGAACCGTAGCCGTAATGACCGGTAGGTTAGGACGGTCTGGTTTAAAGAGACTAGGTTACTTTTACAATTAAAAGATTCTCTAGGGTTAGCCACGGTTTCGTCGTCTTACACATTTTGACCGTTTCCTATAACTTGTCAAAGGTCAAATGTTTTCTCCGAGCACTCCGGTTTCTTTCACAAATATTATACTGGCAGCCATCGTGTAAGTGAAAAGGTAAATAAAATGCTAATTAAATAAGTATATTATTGTTAAATTAACTAAAACGAACAAAATTAACTGTTTTAATTATATAAAAGATTTCCTTCGATCAGTAATTGGATGCTATGTAAACGTCACTTCAAATAACAGTTTATGTAGTCATTCAAACATGACCACACAATTCATAATAATAATATAATGCGAGCGTTATATGGCTGTACTGCCCATCTTTGTCTGCTTTGTAACGACAGAACCTTGATCACATAAGCTATATATATGATCGAATGTATAAGTGACGATAATGACAGTATAATGCACAGTGGTCCGTTACAGGTTTATGCTGAGTCACGCACGAGCTTCTAGTCACATGTCAAAGATTAAGTTACCAGTAGCTGGTGGTCTCGGGGGTTGGGGTGGGGGGGGGGGGGGGAGCAAGCTTATGTAAGGTGTAAAATATACTGTGATTGGTGATGACCGAGTAATGCCCCAGCATGCCGCAATCACGTACCCGACCCGTGGGAGGTAATCAGATACAGAATCACACACAACTTATATGTATTAGTACTGAAGTACTACACACCATATCTTTGGGGATTAAATAAAAACCTAACACATAAGTGTACGCTAGGCTTAACTGATATGGATTACAACGAGCTTACAGTGATAAAGCTTTAGCGGTAGTCTGTGACACGACTGTTTATATCCATGTACATGTATATGACTTCACGGTTGTTTGTTTCTATACGAAGAGCTTAAGTTTGCTTTCGGTATTATTTCAGTCGTTATATAAATGCGTTAGTTTGGCTGCGTATAATGTAACGTGGCTATCAAGCATTATTTTTTCTGTCATCATATGAATACGTTTGTATATGTTTTCTTGGGATTTAACATCGTTTTCAGATTTTTTTTTTCATTCATCGTTTGTCGTTTGAAGTCATTTTCAACATCATTTCGATCATCATAGAATATGTTTGCTTGCTTGGGATGTGATGCCAGGTTCAACATTATTTCGGTCATTTTATGAATAGGTTTGCTTGCTTGGGATGTTATGTCACGTTCAACATTATTTCGGTCATTTTATGAATAGGTTTGCTTGCTTGGGATGTGATGCCAGGTTCAACATTATTTCGGCCATTTTATGAATAGGTTTGCTTGCTTGGGATGTTATGTCACGTTCAACATTATTTCGGTCATCATATGAACACGCTCTCCTGCTTGGGGTGTTATATAATTAAGACGTACAGCATAGAGAAAAAATCTAGAGCAGTCATGATAGTGTGACTGCGGGCAAATTGTAACACGTAACCGGTGGAATACGGCCTCTTGTCAGTTTACCTCAGATAGGGATTTATTGAATACGTTTGCTTGCTTGGGATGTGGATGTCACGATCAACATTCAGGCGGTACACAGTTTTGCTTCAATATTTCACAGTCGACATCAGGAATAATCACATAGGAGATTATAAATAAATCTATCATCTGACCTATATTAAAAAAAAAAATTAAAAATTGTAATCCAAAAAAAAGTAATTTATTAAAAAAAAACACCACTGAGTCAGTCAGTCCATCGAGTCAGACGTATACTTGAAGGATTGTATATCCCGTTGGAACGATATGCACTACTTTGATGAACACACTGTCACTGTACACGACAATTTTAAGTCCAAGTAATTAAACAGGCCATTCACTTATTTGTCGAACACTGAATTATCATGTACGAACACTCAGTGATTGACCAAGCTCTGTTGACAGTCTTTGACCTGTATAAAAGCAGTTGGCAGGCTCTACCTAAATGCCGAATCACAGTAACACGTGATTAATTTATCTAACGGTTCATGTGCCAAAGTTCAGTAGACAAAGATTTTCTGGAAAAATACTTTGTACTGACTACAGCAAAGAGATTCAAATCATAGCAGCGACGACACTGTGGTTGTTGGCAAATTGTCATACTAAAACCGGTGAAATCCAGGCTCTTCTCATTCTACCTCAGTTATAACCTGGAGTTTTATTCCAAGTGTTCATATAAAAGTATAAATAGTAGCAAAGTTATAACCAGCTATAATAAAGTTTTAGAAATTATAAGTGGTGGTATTAGATAACAGCCACGTCAGAGCAATGAAAGAAAGTATGCACGTGAGATTTGATTTGTGACATTATTGGTAGAATAGACACATAAAATACACGCCTACCAGACAGAATTCATGCAGTTTTATGCCTCCGCTGGCTTACACTAGATGGTATTTCTACAGCTGAAAATCAAAGAATTAAAAAAGTTTTCTCGGCAAAGCACTAAAGTAATCGAGCATAACATAGTAATAAGTCTGAAATGATTAAGCTACTTGAGATTTCTTCCGCTGATGTAGATGGTATATTCATTTATTTATTTGATTGGTGTTTTACGCTGTACTCAAGAATATTTCACTTATACGACGGCAGCCAGCATTTTAGTGGGAGGAAACCGGGCAGAGCCCGGGGGAAACCCACGACCATCCGCAGGTAACTTACAGACCTTCCCATGTACGGCCGGAGAGGAAGCCAGCATGAACTGGACTTGAACCCTACTTTCACGGGACGCTATATAGCCACAGCTGGTATCGATCAGCAAAATGTGAAATACGACTCACGTGAAACTGTTTATATAATTATTTATTGAATATGTGTGATGCTATTTTTTTGTAAAATATGTTGTGATTGGGGAGGATGTGGCATCGTGTCAAACCTGCATATTCTGTTTGACACAATACTGTACATCACGTTGAACCATCTGTTTCAGAGGAAATAGAGCATGGGCGTTTTAGAAGCCTACAGAATAACCAGAGCAGCGACAACAGTGATGTTGATAGTCGGCAAATGGTCACTCGTAACCAGTGAAATCCGACATCGTGTCAGTTTACCTCGGTTATAGGGTTTTTTTCTTAGTGTTCTTATAAATGTTTTAAAAGTAGCAACTTACACACCCCAGCACATACGTCAACACAATTTGACTGCATTTAGGCATATACAGGTAGTAATTTGCCTTTTTATTTTTTTTCATTTATTTGTTTTTTTAGAAAGAATAGGCAATATACATTTATTGTTAAGAATATGTCTTAATTTCTTTAAAGAAGGAAAAGCCAATGTCTTACTCTAAAACTCTGTATTAATGTCAAATGTTTATGGCACATTTTGGCCGATTTAGACTTCCTAAATTCAAAAGGGGTGGCCATGCGATAAGATATGGTGTAAAGGTGTAAAGGAAGATAAGGTGATAATGTTTCTATGATAGCAACACGGCCACTGTAAGCACTGACTGTTACTCTATCAGTCTTGTTCAGCGTATTAACACTTAGATAAATATATCAATGTCAGCTTGTGTAAGAAATGCCACTCTCGGGAAAAAAATATACCGAGAAATTCATTTGAAGCGGCATATAGTTATACCAACATGTCCTTTCATATTTGAAAAATGTAACCAAAACATTCTATCGCACATTATAAGTATATAAAAAAGGACACTTGTATTAATCATTGAATGATTGTGGTAGAAGGGTTTTAAATGGGAAGGTTTCGACTTTGAGTCATATATAGTCATATGGACATCTGAAAGTCTAGAAGTACGAGTCATCCGGAAAGGTATGAGACTGTGTCGAACTTGACCGAAGAGTCACGAGTCGTTTACACTATTAAACCCTTACTCATGCATGACGTGTAAATGCAGTGAAATTTGCACGTGCTTGCTGTGATGTATCATGGTTTAGTATTCAAGAGCTATGTGTAGCCCCGGGTGTATGCTTATGCGTTTCACTAAACTTAAAAGGAAAACAAATACCATGGCACAAATAAACACAACTATTATAATAGTTTGAGAAAGGGTTCTCACGCGGACTGTACAGGACATAAAAGTGTGATTTTAGCGTATGATCAGAACGATAGCTTTGTTTGTATGACCAATACTGTGCACACTGATTATTATGGCGACGTGAGTCATCCTGTTTTAATTGTGGGGACAACTGGGCGGTAAATTTCTTTGTTAGATTTGCACCTGGCTGACTGGTCTTGTCCCCACCCCTGCCTGAGAGAATGGCCCTCCATGCCCAACACCCTACCTCAACCAACACCACGAAATTAAAACCGCACAAATAATGGCGCCCAAGATCGACGAGGGCTTGTAAGTGCATGTGTGTGGGTAGAAAAGCTGCAAAGCATAGCATTGAAAGTCTATAATATTTGTATATATAATATACTAAATACATTCTAATTATGTACGAGAAAGCTTATTATTATTGTTAGCTTATATTGTTTAACACTGGTTTACACTCCCTTAGCTAACTGTATATGTTGCAATGACCAGCTGTCTGATCCGGCATGAACACCTATACTTCCTAAACGGCTCTGGGCGATGACCACAGGAGTACATTTTAAGTCATGAAGTCAATAAGCAGTCTCAGATGCCCCCGGGGGTGAACGTGATGTAATGGTTCTGGGGTTAGTGGAATGTCCGTTTCAAACCCCATGGCAGACACCGTTATGCTTATGGCTCAACCTTTAGCTTAGGCTGTATACATAGTGGTTTATGTGTTTAAACGAATCAAAGCGTACACCAAAAAAAAAAAAAAAAAAAAAAAAAAAGAACTATGCTACTGTTATAATTCTGTATATATTCTCTATACCCATTTCACCCCAGTACAGACACAGCCGACTGTGTTGCATTGCCCTTAATCTATTTTTGCTGAATTTTATTGGAGTAACATGCACCTTAGTGGGCATATAAAATGAAGGTTCAGGATTCTGTACAGATTTTCTATATTGTCCGCTTTCTCCCATCGTCACCTTTGACAGGGCACGTTCTGAATTTCTATTAAAACTACTGAAATGTTTCATTGTACTTTTATTCAACCACTCTGTTAACTGTCTGGAGAGACTTAATTTAATCATAATATAATGTATAAAATCGTTCAGATAGCGACACCACGAACTCCTGCGTTCTTCTTTAGGCACGATGCTGTCTTATGCTGGTTATATGCTTGTGCGTGCTTTAAGTATTAAATGTCGTGAATCTTTGTTACCCTAACGCGGCTATTTTAGAAATTAGTGTCCTGGTTACTCAGGTGAATCGTGCACTGAACAGCTTAGGATCGCCAATATATAAAGGTTGAAGTGCAATACCTATAAAAGGATTCACACAATTATTTTGGTCGACTAAATTTACATGCATAATAAATACCTATAAAAGGATTCACACAATTAATTTGGTCTACTAAATTTACATGCATAAACAATCGAGATCTACTGGTAATATGATATATACTGTATGTATATTAAAGACTACGGCCCGGTTTCACGAAGCATTCTTAACGTTACGTTCACCTAACTACTACGACAATCAGTACTGTGGCCATTACATTGTCATGGTATTTGCGAGCTCTTCTAACGTTAAGAGAGCTTCGTGAAATGGGCCCAGATCAGCATTAGAGGTTAAACCAGAGAGACGACGATAGCGTGATGCTTGGCAAATGGTCAAGCATTGTCGATTTACCTCAGTAAGGTATACAGACACAATTATAGATTTATTCACAATTTCTTTATTCTTTGTTTTATTTACTTATTTATTTGATTGTTGTTTTTCTCCGTACTCAAAAATATTTCACTTACACAACGGTGACAAGCAGGAAGAAACCGGACACATAACGGGGATGTCTGTTTAGCGTATGTTACAGAACATTTAACGCTACAAATATATAGGTCGATCTATATTAAGACATTTTCAGTCTGATATATTATACACATATATCGCGTTTGCTTTGCAAAGAATTATATTTAACATGTATTTGTTTTAAGAGAATTGTTGCGAATTTTCTAGAACGGTAATTTGTACATGTACGGTCGGGATAGGTGTGTAACAGTGAGAGAGGAGAGACTGTGTCACCATATACCCGTGTGGTTATACACTTAGGGTTGTCTGACCACAGTCTTATTATGAACCGGATGAGTGGCGACCATTCGTCATTACGTGTTCACGTAGGAGGAAACCGACCCAAAACATTCTTCTGTTATGATAATATCCTTTTTTTAAGTGCTTAAAGATGTTGAAAAGAAATAATCAAAATCCTGTTCGTATTCACTGAACCAATTAGTTTTATTAGGACTTTGTCAACCATTGTGTCAGATTGGATACAACGGTTGACATCAGCTACGAAATGATATACCAGCATTCTGGTTTCTCTTTTGTTTGTTCAGTGAATTGAGAAGAAACCAATGTAGATAAATGTAGCCTATACGCGCTCTCGTGTTTACGTACTAATTTAACCTTGCATGATGTGACCTATATATGTGTGACAATGAAACTTCTAGATGACTTAAATCTGTATATTCTGGTGCGCGTTTATACTGTATTATATGTAGAGGGGGCCTACGTGACTCGGTTGGTTAGCACGCTAGCTCAGCGCAATGACCCAGAAGCTGCTCACATGTGGTCACTGTGAGTTCAAGTCCAGCTCATGCTGGCTTTCTCACCGGCCGTAATTGGAAAGGTCTGACAGCAACCTGCGGATGGTCGTGCCCCCACCACCACCCTCGGCTCTGCCCGGTTCCTCCCACCATAATGCTGGTCGCCGTCGTGTAAGTGAAATATTCTTGAGTACGGCGTGAAACACCAATCAAATAAAATAAAATAAATAAAATATTATGTGTAGAATGATTCAAACCGGCGCTTAGAAGAAATATTTTCGAAGCATAACGCCAAAATATATACATATGCATACATACTACTGCTGCATGTATTTCATGACTGGAAAACGTTTTTATCTCTATGTTTGGGAATGTCCAAAATTTCTGTTAAATCATGAAATGTGTCCTCATGAGATTTACCATACGATTTATGTGATAAGTGAAAAAATAAAGGCCATGTGCGATGCCCTTCCGGTTTTCGCGTCAAGCTAGTTTTAAGCCGACTATTCGAAGCTGTTTTCGTGTCCTCTGGGTCTGTAATTACATGTATATACATGCAACTCTCCATCGTGCTTGTTTAATCAACTTCAGAGCATGTAATGTCCCAAAGGACCATGGAATATGAACGAACAGTGCAGATGCCGTAGATACCACATCATGTGTTATCCGATTTGGGATACAGACAGTTTATGGAATCAAAACACCCCTAAAATTTAACTCAAAATGAATATGACTAAATAATGTCAAGCCTTTGGGTTTTTCCGTTTTGTTTCACTTGTATGTACGCAGGACAATGCCATGTATGATTGGTTATTCCATAATTCTGCATATATTAAGCAATGAAGCTTCATAGCATACTAACACACTTTCATAACATTTGTACCATCTATATACATACAAGTAAGGAATCAGATAATAATATGTGGTTTACTATTTGATATATTTACAGGGCATGCTCATCTATTCACCCCAAGGGCCCTATACTGCTTAAAATACTAGCTAAACACCATGACCCAGAAGCCTCTCACCAGTGTGATCACTGTGAGTTCAAATCCAGCTGGGGCCTTCGTGGCTCAGTTGGTGAGCGCGCTAGCACAGCGTAAGGACCCAGGAGCCTCTCATCAATGCTGTCGCTGTGAGTTCAAGTCCAGCTCATGCTGGCTTTCTCTCCGCCGTAAGTGAGGAAGTCTTTCAGCAACCTGCGGATGGCCGTCTCTGCCCGGTTTCCTCCCACCATAATGCTGGCCGCCGTCGTATAAGTGAAATATTCTTGTGTACGGCGTAAAACACCAATCAAATAAATAAATAAATTAATGATATAATAATATTAATTAATAATATTAAGCAATATAAAACAGTATTAAGCAATATAAAACGGTATATTGTGGTCATTCATAATGTACTTATTGATTTATTGCTTCGTATTTTTTTTAAAGGTTTTTAACGTTATACTTATCAATTGTATAATGATAGTCAGTTTTATGAACGGACGAAACCGTAGTGAACGGGTAACTTACACCAGCTTTCCCAGCTATATGCATGTCACTCAAGGCGCGTGTGTACCTCCAATACATGTAGCTCTGTCATAGCGATTGGAACACAAGCATCTTTAACGATTCTGCAAAGGTCTGTTTCCACAGCCATGATTTAGGGATACTCATTTACCTATATTGATTTTATATCTAAAGGACAGTATTTGTTTTTGACTTATTTAAGCTAACCTCATAATCGTTCATGTCAAATATCTCCGATTTACCTGTGGGAAAACAGTAAGCGATCAGTCTAATTGAATGGAATCTGGATAAGTACTTTTGATTCTGGATTATCGTATTAACCCATGGATTAATGCATTAATCCTAGCAACTGACATAATCAGCAGTTGTCCGTCCCAGTTTGTCCGCGTTGTGCACGATACCGTAAAGAGCCAGGTTCAGGCCTATACACTATAGTATATGTTGATAACGGTAAGTGCATATACCGTGTATAGATCATATTTAACGTACTGTTCTTCTTTGTGCCTGGCGTGGTTTAATTATTTATGGTTTCTTCAGTCTGGATGATTTGTTAGAGCTGAGGGTGGTATATGGGTGAGTAGAACCACTGGGAAATTCATGTTTATCTTGTATATATACGACACGGTTTCATTGCATATTTTAGGAGTGTATTTTAACGTAAATGTCTTTTTTTTAAAGTTGACGTCGAATTTATATATAACAATGACTTTATATATAATAATCAAATACATATAGACCTACTCAGACCTTGTGTTATAAGAACACATACTTGGACCTATATGGTATTAAAACTCACATCAACACTTGCATGAGCCGTTACACGGCGGTTTACAAATGAGTGCGTGTTTAGCCTGTTTTGTTAATATACTGATGTGGGTAAATGATACACAAAAGCAATGCCTTCAGAACATATAACGCAGATCAGAGATAATTGCATACACTTGTTTTGTATACGTTGTGGATTGGCATACTGATCATTCCTTTCTGGTGTCTTGGATCAAACCTACGTTTGTTAAATTTGCCTCTTGATCGATTAGTTAATGTCGGTATCACTGCTGTACGAAGGCATTTCCTTGCATATAGTATTGGCGTATTTATTTCTTTTTTTGTCAAACGTAGTACTTAAGAATCATTGGACTCATAATAGTTTAAAGGCAGTGAAATTTATTTGTGGAATGCCCAATGTGAACAAAAACCCTTCGACAGGTACCTGAAAATCTCCCTAACCCGAGCAAGAGCCGTATTCGATCCTGCGACCTTATTGGCCAGGTTGAATAATATTCAATACATATTCAATCAATATATATTGAACAATATATTGATATATTTTCATTGTGGCCAGCAGGTGAGATAGCCTAGTGCTTAAAACTACGATGTAATTAATGATTTAGTTACTTGAAGTGAGAAATCACTATAATTCATTGCCACCTAACCAATAATAATAATAATAATAATAATAGTTTGATAGGTTAATTAATTCTTAGCTATGATTTTATTTGGACTGTTACTGTAAACAGATCGAAAATACTAAAACTGAACCGGATATATATCGCCTGTAGCTACATGTATATAGATTAATTTGAATTTGATACTTAACATGCAGAGGATGCTGTGAGTGTGTGTGTAGCTCGTACAATGGACCCATTCGTATAATATGCCAAAAATACTTTATATTCTATTTTTACTAAAAATTCGCATGAAAAAAATGTATTTTTAGAGGCAAATAAAAAGGTTACAAATTTCACTTTTCCATGCTGCTGTATATATTTCAGTATAGGATGAACTCCGACCTGTAAAAATTCCAAACTAACCTTGAAACATCTTTCTTAAATGAATAGAACTCTCCGAATCAGGCAAAATGAGTACCTTAGTCATGGTTGAAATATTAGGTCAAATCAAGTACCGGTATACCAAGTCAAGTATAGTGACTACATATTTGCATGGCGTGACTCAGTCATCGTGTCGACGGTGACTGATTTGATCTCGCAATTGCTCTAATGTACATGTATATGTGTGTCAGAACATTCATCTTTGTGATGAATCGATGTAAATAAAAGTATCATGCAGGCTGTGTTTGAGCCGTATATAATACGTGATACAGTTGAACAAGTGTGTTAAATATATATATATGTTTTTAGCATGTATATTGACATTTCTGTGAGTCAAAGCCTTTATGGAAATAACTATTGTATACGTTTTCATTATCAAAGACCTATTATAAAAACACATGATTTTTTCAGTTCAAGTCATCGGACAACAAGACTACGTATATACAGTTTGTATAAGTTAGAGTTAGTAACGAAGTTATATACTTTATATATAATAAAACTTATACATAATACTCATGTATTTAATACTTACATGTATTAAATTCGTTATGTTTATTTGTATAATGATAAACGAGTGATATGCATGGTTACATTTAAGTCTGCCACATTTTCACTTTTTTTCGTTATGTTGATTGTAATATTTTAACCATCAGTACACTCTTGTCTCCAAAAGAGTGCGTGTGCATGTATACATAGACACACCTTACATGCCTGAGAACTAGGTATTTGTACCAGTTCACAGGGATGTAAGTTATAAGACGTGAGGTGAACCCGGAAAAACAGCATATTTGCACCCTCTTCTTTTTCTCTCGCTTGACCAACAAAACTGAATAGGGCCATATCATAATATAACACATTTTGAAGGATGAGATCATTTTTGCCCAGTCATAGGCGCCTACATAGAATCTGGGATTGGTGTACCGTTACACATAATTTCGATGTGATAGTACCTATACATGTGGCTCAAACACTCCAATATAAGTATTACATTATGATATAAGACAATCGGTGAACGGATGGGATCAAGGAAAAACTGAAACAGAAAACTTTGGTATGCTTACCACATATATTTCAGAAATAGTAATCGATTGTTTACATGAGTACACCAACATCTGTATCAGACCGCCGAAAATTCCGATGGCAATTAAAACCGGATTCCGCTATGCGGGTGAGGAAATGGAGGTTACAGGGAAACCCTGTAGTTTGATGAAAACAAACAGAAGTTGTTGTGCTGTAGGGTAATCCAGTATACTCCTAAACTCCTATATATACTCCTAAAGTATATATATATATATATATATATATATATATATATATATATATATATATATATATATATATATATATATATATATATATATATATATATATATATATATATATATATAAAAGTAGAAAGTATATTTTCGTAGAAAGATATATAAGTGGCGTTTTCAATTTCGTATGGATGCATGGATTAAAAACCCACCTGTCTGACTTTCCTTGGTGAGGTGGATAATGGACATTACATTTATTATTATTATTTAAAAATTATTTTTAATTTATTATTCAAATTCGTGAAAGGTATGTTATTTAAATAACTAGATTTGTTTTAATTAATTTAAAGTCTTATTTTATATAACAGTAAACCAGGCTGTCGTGTAGAAGCGCAATGCAATATAACATTTGTGGTCTTCAATTAATAAATAAATAATTAATAAAATGATAAATGAATGAATATGTTAATTTATCTGATTATTGCTTAGCACCACTATATAATAAGTAACAAAAGAAAAACAACAACAAATAAACAAATAAATGAAATTTAGAAAATGTATCGGAACGAAAAAAGAGTCAATATATATATTTGAATCCTCGAATACAAAATTCACCAAAAGAGTTTCCATGAAATTTCTAGATGTAATTATAGCTTTTAGACTACAGACTACAAGGCTGTCAATACGTAATGTATAATGAACCAGACAGCATTGCTCTGGCGATGTCAACTCTGATTCACTTACGGTTATAGACTCATGGCACCAGATCATCACGTTCTATGGACTGACTCATATATGCAAATGTTATATGTATAGCGATGACCAACCACGTTGATATTTGTTGTTATTGCGTAGATTAGAACAACTAATTACTAGCATTGAGAGCAAAAGTATGTGCTAAACACGCGGTAATGTAAAAGCTGCATTTGCTTAGCCGCAGTAAAGGTGTAGGGCTACATCTCCGAGTTTTTCAACTCACCCCATAGGTCATTACACACATTGACCTAACCCTTTATATACCACGCCTTCCATTGTCTGAGTATATCACACTGCTATGTAAAACACTACTAACAAAATGCACTATACATTCGAACTTCCCTGGCTGAAAGTCTCTGAATACAACTTAAATTAAATATGGCTATAATGAACAAAACCACCAGTGGAAGATTCGAACTCGTGGCTTTATGTGAGGAGACCAACCTACTCACATGCATAGTCATGTATAGGCCTAGACGACGTCATGAATACATGTTTTATTAAATCAGCTGGGTATCCAAAAATTCTGAACCTGGAAACAATCGAAAAATTGCTTGGTCATCCTAAAGTTAACAGAAACCGGACACGGGGAAAATTTTGAATCCTTATTGACTCTGTCCTCTAGGTGACTAATTGCACAATACCAAACGATATACTAGTACCAGGTATACTTGTAGCAGTTTGAAGAAATAAAGGAAATAACGGTATTCTAATCAGAAAAAAAAAGAATGTCAGAGATTCCCACACACGTTGATAGGTTTACTGGAAAAGGCAATGTAAAGAAATTAATAGAGCGAAACGATGTATATGAATATGAAGTCATGATATGTGATGTGTTTTCGCGTAAGTAACTCTACGTTAACACATAAAAATCTGTCTAAGTGTTGTGAGAAACACATAATTCACGACAAACCTTATTACACCGTTTTGACCAACATTTCATATTGATCACACTATTTTGACCAACGCTCCACGGCAAACACCACAACACAATAACACAATCACACAGTACAACAACGGGACCATATAGCACAACAATATACTCAAGATTACTGACCACCAAAACCTCTTTAGTTGTTGTCCTTCGTGGTAGGCTCATATATTAAGTTCATGGAAATTCTAGTAATATATAATGACAGCTTCACCAGTTCCACCGAATAAAGCAATATTTGTATGCGCTGTTTGGACCTTTCACTCATACGACGACAATCAGCTTAACTTATAGAAACAAAATCGAGCTGAGCCATATACAGAGAGAGCTGGAATCGAACTCACGACCATATTAGTCAAAAGTAATAGTGGTGTACATCGCCCAGCAAAGTGAAAGCCCTGGTTAGCACAGATGGTAAAATGTTTTATGACTTGACTTATACCTGTATTTTCATGCAGTATCCTAATTCATTTATTACTGACGTATAGACCTAGGCCTATGTAGCCTACAGGTTTGAAACTGCGTACAGTTTGCAGTGACACGTATTACCTGTCACTGGTATGTGATGCGCTATTTTTTAAGGCTTCGGGCCACCTGATAAAATGCCATGTGTTACGGAGCTAATATGCTTACTTGTGTATAAACGAGATTGCCTACTAGGCATTTTTTTTATGAAGCTGGGTAGATTGCAGAAGGAGGAGGGGGTTGTTATCGAATAACAACCCCCTGCACCTGTGCTATATGACACCTGTGCTATATGATTTCTGTTTCATTTTCTATAGCCTCACTTGATTGGATAAAGCTGAGGAGCGAACATAATGATTGGTCATTGCGAATAATAGAGCCACAGATTAATATCATTTGTTCTATTCTATTCTGGACAGTAACATAGGTCAATGATGTTCATTTTTTAACTCCTATTTTAGATTTGTGTTTATATTTGGCTGGGTAGACATTTTTAGAACGGACTCGGAAGGCTCTACCATGGAACTTTCCAAATTCTCGCCAACATTCTAACCCCTCAAAAATCAAATTCAATACGTTCATATTTAAGGTGTATGGAAAATAAAATGTCAAATTATTTCATAGAATGTCTTGTAGAATGTAGAATGTCAAAATTATATAAAATTTCTATGCCTTCCTGTGATATGGGCAATGACAGAGAAGATGATACAATCCACTGTATTTTCATTTTAGTTTTTTGTACAGATATAAGATATCCCAGACACAGAGGACATGGAATTCTGTATAGTGCCACACTTTGGATCACGGCCAAAAATATACCTATATCAACAAATTATAACTTAAATTTTATATGTCCTGTACAGGTTTGATGGAAACCTGTATTCCAAACACTGAGTGGCTGGGGTAGGACGTTGCTTAGTAACCCACGCGAGGAATGGATCTGATGACGAGGCCAAGGTCCGGACAGAAATGTTTGGAGTACGTTCTGATGTTCAACAAAACCACCGGAAGTTCGAAAGTACCATATCTGATGATAGACCCATGGACCAAAAAGAGACTTTTCCCAAAAGTGAATTCCATTGAGCTGTTTCCTGTGAACGATTTGGTCGGCTACAAGACTGTTGTGTTGGGCAATTGTCTATATGTTCTTGGTGGGAAACGCTGGAATACTGGTGAATACGTAAACACAGTATGGAAATACGATCCATACAGCAGTAACTGGACTCGATGCCGACCGATGTCATTAGCCAGAACGCGTTTCAGTGCAGATATATTAGACAAGAAGATATATTGTGTGGGTACGTCATTTTGCTATTTATAAAATCCATAATAAACTTAAGTATCTTCTCCCCCAAAAAGGAAATAATAAGCAAAGAAACAAACACATCTCCACAACTTGATTCATGTACTAATACTTCAAAATTCCCCTAATATAAAATGTTGCATGGTTCATTAATAAAAAAGTCAGACCAACATGTATAGGCTCCACTTGATAATATGTGCTGCTTAAAGAAATGACAGATTTACACAATGTTGTAAAAAATAGATGGGTAGACTAATGGATGAATGAAGAACTTGTTTCAAGTTGAAAGATTTGTCTGAATGGGTTCGAAGAAAATGGGCACCGCCTTTTGTTAAGTACCTAACGACTCTCTTGACTTATAGGGGCAGCCAAAACATCGGGAGCTGGACATGAATGAATAAATGCATGGGGTGATAAATGAATGAGTAAAGTCCATCTGTCGAATACTTAATTTTAAATCAATCTTATCAATAATCAATATTATAGGGGGAGAGGTGTCCGGAGGTCATGTGACGGACACTGTGGAGTATTACGAGCCTCTGAAGGACGAGTGGTCGGAGGCGTGCTCCCTCCCGTCCCCCAGGGTCGACCACGCCAGCTGCGTGGTAAGAAACAGGCTCTACATCTCCGGGGGCATCAGGAAGATCAAACACCAGTGTTCCGCCGTCTTCCTGTAAGAGTTCTCTTACTAACATTGCCTGTGTTTCGGTCTGAGAATATGTTAATAGGCATCAAAAGTTTAACGTTTAACATTTAATTGTTTTGTATGTTAAATGTGATGACAGCTTTGTATTTTAAGTAATTTCTAGACCACAGACGGTTACTCAATTGCAATTAACATCAGTGCATTTTTTTCTACTTAAATCTACATAAACCACGATACTAGGAGGTGTTTAATTTGCATGAACAGTAAGAATAATCCGAGCCAATGTAAATTTTAAAGGCCGTGTATCACCGGTTACGTGTGGTAATTTACCACTGTCGTCGCTGTTCTGGCTTTAGTAGCTTTACTTTGTAATATTACTTTGACAATAATGGTATGGTATAAACTTGGTGTTATTCAGTATCGTATAGCAATACTGAGTTCAGTTTGCTGCAATATGTTGACACTAGTATGATGTAGATCCATTGTGCTTCAATTAATTTGTCAACAATGTTATGGCATGTTAAATCATATATGTATGTAATTCTCCAATATGTCAATATTGTTATGGTATAAGTTCAGTGTGCTGTTTGTCAACATTGCTATGGTATAATACAATTAAAGACGTACAACATATAAAGTAAGAGCATACCAGCGACGACAGTGTGATATCTGGCAAATGGTCACACGTATAACCGGTGAAATAAGGCCTCTTGTCAATTTACCTTAGTTAGCGTTTTATTCTAACTACTTATTATATTAGCATTTCGGTACAAGTCCACTGTACATAAATTTTTCTACAATTTTATGTTGAAGTTTCAATGGCGATTATATTGTTGTCCATACAGTGCCTCTATCAAAACATGTATACTATTAAATCAGCTTGACTGTTGTTCTTATTTTGTAGTGTTTATGACTTTGACGTGGATGCCTGGTCGGACCCGATCACAGATATTGAACTTCCCCAGGAGAGAGAGAAGCATACTATGGTTCCCATCGGTGGAAGACACATCTTCTTCTTTGGAGGTAGGATTATTTATTATATGGTTCAATTCTGCTCTGGAAGATTGCACGGTTTCGCGAATAGGTATGCTGTGGTATATATATCTGTTACATGTATACGATGAGATTTATTTCTTACATAACTGTTGTTTAACGCCATTTGCAAGAATTTTTATGTATTATATGGCGGTTAGTTACATGGTGGCGATAACTGGAGAGCTCGATTTAAACCACCGACCTTAGGCAGGTTACTGACGAACTTTCGCAGTGTGTGGTTTAGACGTGCACATAATTTTTGGTGGAGGACTCTTCAAGCAAGCTTTGTCCACCACTTGTTGACACCAAAGTCCTAAAAATAGTGACAAATGGATGTCTCCTATCCAATAAGATATACAGATTTGCACACAAAAGATAAAGGCCTATTAAAAGGTAAAATATGAATGTCAAATGACGAATTAGCCTTCCTTAAACAGATGTGCGTTAGAATGGGCACTTTCTAGTTTATGAAACTTGTTTATGAAAAATCTGTATGATGTAAGTATCCTGAAAAATTTGAGACGCAGGTTTATTTTGTACTAGATGTATATGTTTTATTCGATATGTTTTTTTGTTTTTTTTCAGGAAGAGGATTCGACCAAGACAATTTCAAGGAAAAGGACGAGGCTAAAGTGTGCAGTTTTGACTGTCGTAAAAGAGTGCTGAGTAAACACGATCCTTGCTGGGACAAATCACACCCAAATATGTTTCATCCGCGAAGCAATGCAGGACAAATAGTGCTAGGTAATGTGTTAAGTGCCAGTATGGACATCTCGTTTATTTACAATCGTCAAGACATCGCCTTATACAACTAATGGATTTATTTCCATTGATAACTCCCAAGATACTATTACTTTTGCAAGAAATTCCTCATTTACACGAGAGGGGATCGAGTAATTGAATCTTACTGTGACCATTTTCGTTCACCTGAGGTGTGTAGTTTAAATGTGTAAATCGCTACTCCTGCGCAGTGGAGGCGTCGTGTTATAGTGCTGGAAAATTCGGCATGGTGTTAAGAGTTAACCCCCTTGTTCGTAGTAATGTGCACAAGTGTTCTCATCTATAATTATTGGAAAAGGCTGGTGCCTTGTGGGACCATGTTGTGGACGTTTGTGTGGTAATAATAAAAAGGGCTACAGCATGGAAAGTAAAAATAAAGCACCGAAGACAGTGTTATATTTACCAAATGGTCACACGGTGAAAGCAGGCCTCCTGTCAATTTACCTCAATTTGAGTTTTATTCTAACTGTTCATTTAAATGCTTAAAAAGTAGTAACTTGTACAGCCCCTGGTACCATGCTAGAACCAAAACAAGTTAAAACAAATACCTTTATGTTAATTGCAATTTTTTTTATACGTCACTGGTCTATGATTACTCAAAATGCTGTGATTTCGGCATTACATTTAATTAATATTAACATGAAAACAAGGTAAAGGGACCAGGTCTCGGGGACTCTTCGTCCAACAGCAGACTCGACCAGAAGGCACTCTGGTCAAGTACAATAGGCTGCACCGTAAGGAGTAAAACAAGAGCAGTGACGACAGTAGGATAGTTGGTAAATGGTCACACGTATAACCGGAGAAATTCGGCTTCTTAATGCAAAACTTAAATAGGAATCCCCGACAGGATGTCGTCATCAATTCCCATTCATAGCACAGTTACATTCTGCTCCTTATAAGAACGTCTATAATCTTTAATCGTCTAACATTTTTAATACAATGAATCAAGTCCTTTGAAAAGGAAATTAGTTATTGATAGTGATATGTTTACAGAACAGCGCCTTCATACAAGATTCATGAAAAGTTACCTCTGAGACGGCAACTGCCAAGCTAATCTAAGATAAATTGCTTACTGCGATGAAGTGTGTTCAACTAGCTTCTATACGCAGCATAAGACTAACATACCGTCGGGTTTTTGAAACGCGTTATCTCACTTTTCTTAGCCAGTGTCCACCCACCATAATGCTGGCCGCCGTCATATAAGTGAAATATTCTTGAGTACGGAGTAAAATACCAATCAAATAAATAAATATTACAACACCCCCACCCATCCCACCCCCACCCCGCGGCTATATAGAGGTTATATTTGTATTCAACATGGAATTTATTCACTGATTACGTGTTCGAAATTTGATTTGGCTATCATGCCTACGTATAACATTTTGGCTGTCTTCCCTGCATCACTGAAAAATATGCATGGCTCGATCTCTTTTACATGTTACCAGCTTCATTTGGTATTTATATTTTTACATAATTATTCCCGGGACCGGTAGGTCCAGGATCAATCCTTGATCGAGTCACATCTAAGACTTTAAAAGAGGAAGTTGTAACTTCCTCGCTTGGCGTTCAGCATGAAGGGGATAGTGCAACGACTGGTTGACCCGTATCAGTATAATGGCTCGGGCGGGGCGGCTTGCTTGCCTTCGATAAGTCGTCTTAATGAAGCAGCACTAAATAAAAGAGCGGTGGAAATCCGTCCTGCAACGAGGAGGCACATTACACGTACGTGCACCCTAAGGATTCCTTCGTCGTCATATGACTGAAAAATTGTTGAGTACGACGTTAAACCCCAAGCACTCACTCACTCACTCACATAATTATTCCTGAAAGATTTCTTGGTATAAGACCCGGTGTTTTGATTTTTTTAGTAATTGTGTCTTGCAATTATGACCTGGAACACACCTTCATGGTTTACACAAGTGTATTCCATGTCCGGAAAGCTGTACCAAATGTGACTTTTCATTTTTATGTTTTCATTTTCAGGTAAACAAATTTATCTTATTGGAGGTAAAAATTTTTCGAAAGACCATGACGTCAGAACAGTGGAATACTATGACGTCAAACGCAGAAAATGGCGGGAAACATTCCAACTTCCAGAGGGTATCAGCTACGTGAATGTTGATTGTTGTATTCTAAAAGTTCCCACTTGTAATCGGGATTTCAACAGCGCCGATCTTTATCTATACGACAAATGGTTACTTTGGTAACCTGGCTCAAATGATCCCATAAAATATCATATACAATAAAGTTTTTCACCATATGCTTAGAATTCGTAGTTTGTTTTATGTGTTTGTAAATAACACGCATTTGTAAAAATGTTATCTTCATTTCATTTCAACATCAAGACCAACCATTGCTATAACTTGCGCTTGGTTTATGTTGTGTCAGTTAAGAAATTTAAATAAGCACATGTCCTTTAAGACACTCTTTTTTCATTAGGTTCTGCGGAATGTTTGCATTTATCCGCTGACCTGTTATTGGTTGCTACCATTGCTCTTATTTGACATTGCATTCAATAATATGGCCAGACCCTTACGCATGTGACGTTATCAGGGCTTTGTCAAAGGACCTTTTATGTGGTCTTAAACATGTGTGTGTATATGTATGTTTATGGTTTTGCCTCGGACTTAATAATTTTTGGGATATGACGAGGAGGTGTGTGTACATATGCCGCTTCTTGTGGCAATGCAAATAGTTTATTTGTTGTTTACCTTCCCTTGCAACATCAATTTGGTCATGACGACCGACATAAGGAATAGTCTGTCCTAAAACTGACACATTACATACACAGCGCTTCCTCAACTGAACGCCACGCTGATGGTGACCTCCTGTATTGAGAAAATTCCAAACTTTTAAATCTAAGGTGTCTTCCTATCATGTTAAGAACTGAACGCCTCCCACTTTAGAAATCCTTTAACAGCTTGGCTGTCTTCCCGTTAATAACAGAGACGCTGCAGGATCTAAAACTGTTTCAGTGATAAAATGAAGTAGAACGTACCACACAAGCCTACATTACAAAACGTACCAGACAAACACATACAAAACGTACCAGACAAACATATACAAAAAGTACCGCACATATACAAAATGTACCACACAAACACAACTACTTGCATGTTTCATGGGTTTACAATATTGACTTACCATTGAATCATGTACGCTTATTTCAGCTAAAAATTCACGTAATATTGGTGAATATTGGAGTATATTGGATTGATACTGGTTTATACCTTTACAGCACTTTGGCGGTAAAAATACAATAAGACGATGTTGTGCATGTGCACCTTTCTTATGTAATTACGTAAATTGGTTGTAAATTTATAGTTAGAAGAGAGCTGTTTATCTGTATAAAATGCACTGTAGCGCAAACTGCCAGCAAATTTGACTGTAAAATTACACCATTTGTTATTACAGTAAACTCACTGAAGTCATTTTGCTCGTAGCTATATGCAGTTTACATTTTTTTATTCCTACCTATATTCTATGATGATTTCTGCGAATACTGGTAACTTACTACTCACGTGGTTTAAGAGAACAATGGTTAATCCCGCTTTAATCCGAATCACCACTGCGTGGGAAAATGTATAATCACACCACTGGCTAGTTTTGCTCCATGCGTTCAGTTAACCTTCATGACAAGAGTTTCAAATCCCAACTAAAATGATATAGAGTGGAGCAGTAATATATCTAAAATATTCATCATTATCGAAAGCAACTACAATGTAGAATTTGAATTTAAGAAGGACACTGCAGTATGCAAGACAGCATAGAGAGTGAAATCAAATCTTGTGAGTTTATCTTAGTTAATGTTTTTATTTGATGTGTATTTAACATCGTACTTAAGAATATTTCACAATTAGGGCAAAGTTCGGGCTTTAAATATATCTGGAGGGAAGAGCCTGGATAATACCCCCGTACACCAAAGGTGAATGGTGAACCCCTAAGTGGCCGGCAGGGCCCAAAAAATACACCCGTGCCTCACCAGGTAACTGATGAATCTCTATAGGTGGACGACCATTTATACGTGGATGTATCATTAAAACTTTCATAATGTTATTTTAACTGATTCTTTTTTCCATTTGATTGTTCTTTAACGCCAAACTTGACAATTTTTCTCTCTATATATAGGACATGAATATTAACCGCCAAGCTGGCTTTCACTCTCCTTCAGACCATCAAAACCCCGAGGACAATGGAAACAGCGAAATCTCAAAAGTTCCGTGTCAGAGACTGGGAATGAACCCACGTCTGCAATGGCCTAGATTATATATATATATATATATATATATCTGATTTAACATACTTGTGTCATGGAAATATATCAGTGAGTGAATGAACCTCGTACTTAACAATTTTTTTCAGTCATATGGCGACCAATAGTCCTTAGAGTGAAGAAGGCAAGCAAGCCGCGCCGCCCGAGCCGTTATACTGATACGGGTCAGCCAGTCGTTGCACTATCCCCTTCATGCTGAACGCCAAGGAAGAAATTACAACTTCCTCTTTTAAGGTCTTAGGTGTGACTCGACCCAGGATTGACCCTGGATCTACCGCTCCCGAAGTGGACGCTCTACCAACTGTGCTATCAGGGCCAGTTCATTACGGTTGAAGGGAAGTAATAATCAACAAATTATAAACATCATATCCTTGACATGTGACATGCAAACTGAAGAAGTCATTATTCTTCTCACGATGAATTTAAGACGGCCAATTACAAAGCCTTCGTGCGAACTTTTTAATGCAGTATTTAATATATCTGTGATTAAGATCGACGTTTAACTTAATCCAAGGATGTATCCACAAACTTGGCAGATTTTTGTACTACAAATTTCCCTTTAGCGTAATATTAAATACATTCTTGACGAAAGATAATACGTTAATAAGATAAGTGTACTAAAACGCATTGGTTCGTTTTAGAGTCAGTTTCACGAAACAGTACTGCGGTTAAACGCGTTAAATGGATGGTTGCACTTGACTGCGATGGAGCACATGTGTTTGTTTACATCACGCAGAATCACGCGAGAAGTGTTCATTACATAGGGACATTGTCAATTGGCTCAATTGATCGACCCCCCTCTAGGAGAAACGGGGCTGTATTCCAGTATATAAGGACGACAGTGGCTGTGTTTCGTCGGCTTCGGAGAAGCCCGCATTTTGGAAAACTACGTCTGTAAATCTCAAATTTTCTGACGTCTCTACGTCTCCAGATACTCGAGGCCAAATGGCTTCACAAAGTACAGTGGTGAGTTGACAGTAAGATTTGTTAAAGAGTACGATAATTAGACTGTGGTGGGGTTAAAAGTGAAAAATATGTGAGCGCCTTTATGAGCCGACGTAAATCGAGCACTTGGCCATGTTGGATGATTGAATGACCGGTCATATCGTCTACCACTGTTCTCAGTTTTTCATGCAGTTCAGGCCCAAGTTTTACGTGTATGTAGTATGTTTGAAGTGGAGTCGCAAGGACTTTCAAGTTACCACGTACATTTATGGCGAAGTATTACATAACAGATTTTCATAATCCTGTGTGATATGCATGATTTTTTTGCATGACTATGTGAAGCATGTTGCATGTCCACTGGCAAATAAAAAAAAATTATTGCAGATCTGTGGCCACGTCTAACAGATTTGTACTTGTTCGGCATCAAATAAAATTTAGAGACAAATGGAGGTAAAGAAAAAAGATAGGATTGCATGTAAGATTTTGGGCGGTAACGTGCTGAATGTAAAGCGGTGATAATTTTCAAATAAGATATTTAAACAGTAACATTTTAACCCGTCACTAGCCTCAGGCCCCATGTATGTCATAAATTTAAGAGGCTGCTCATTTGCTCTTGCTTATTTCATACTTTCAATCTTATATAAGTCCACGTGCAGTGATGCAAAATTGAAATCTGTCGGTGTAAAATGACATCAGAGGGGAAAGAGAAGGGAAGACATACTTGTATGCATTTATAAATAGCTGCTGGAATTCTCATCTTCCTCATGTTCCGATCTGAAATGAAAAGTTACGAAAATGTTGAACTGAAATGGTGAACAAAGCTTGTTTTGGTGGCTTACCTTTGTCCATATTTTATATGTCATCAAGTAGTTCCATCGCTGCGATGCTCTTCTAGTACAGTTTCCACTGACTGCAGAAAAGTGAAATTTTAGTTTTAAAAAATATTTTATTCAACGAAATAAAAAGGATCGACAAAAAGGCAGGCCTATGTAAATGTCTTTCCACAAAATAGCTCTGTATGGCAGTGATTACGTATACTATCACAGCCCTGTCTTGATCCATTAGCTTACTTTCAACACATCAATACACTACTGTGGGCCGCCAAATAATGTGTCTGTCCGTACTCATAGCTATCGATTCCAGATAGATGTCCCCATGTGTCATCCCTAGTAAATCCTGACAAGCATGGAACTGGTGGAAACTGAATAAATTTGAACTCCAACCACAGTCTTTGAATGCATACTCCTCACAGTCAGGGGAATCACTGCCACTACTATTACTGGACTAGTGACCTTTTGACACACACGGGCTAATTATTTAGGATCATTCGCACAAGTACTGACCTAGAGGGAACCCATAATCAACATTGATCACTAAAAAATTTCTCAACAATTAAGGTGAAGATTAAACAAGATATACAAAATATGCTAATTGCTAGTAGTGTCAGAAGTTATATCCCTTATATGGACTGTGGAGAGCATGCATTCAAACATGGCGGTGGATGACATGGATTTATCTAGCTTCGACCAGTTTCATGCTTGTGAGGATCTACTAGGGATGATACATGGGGACACCTATATCATCACGAGAGTGTAATTCATTTACCAGCTTCCTAATATTAACACTTTTACTAGTATCTCCTGCTGCCAACCACAATACCTCTGAAATGAAATGAATAAGCCGAGTTGGCATCTCAGCAGTCCCATGAGTTCACGCAGATATGGATGAGACAGGGTTGGGGCACTTGCAGACTAATACAGTTAAAAGGCGAGATTTTACAGAATTTGCTAAGCTGAATATGCATTTCGCATAGCCGCGTCTGTCAGCCAAACAATGCCATTAAGAGCTGCCATAAAATCACGCCTTTTGGGCACGTTCATTCGCAAGAGCCCCCACACTGTATCATCTCAACCTGCTTGAACTCGCGAGATTCCTGAAATCCCAACTCGGCTTATTGGCATAGAATGACTGACTTTGATGTATGAATGTTTCATTTTATTTAACTGGGATGTTTTAGAATCTAATTTGTTCTACATGTGTATTATAAAAGTGTTACCTTTAATGATATTGTTTTACTATATATTGCAGGAAGGTGAGTTTTTCAGTAATGCATATTCAGGGCTCGAATTAGAAAATTTCCTGAGGCCTGCAACTTTTTTCCAGTTATAAATTTTTAGCAGTTGAAATAGCAGTTGACCTACAATTTTTAAACATGGCTTGCTAATTCAGTAGTTTAATTAAATTAAATGTTGAGATCTGTTTTCAACAATTTGTGATACTTGCCTAATTCAACGGTTAATCACTGAGTTCCAAAAAAGCACTTTGCGGAACGAAATGGGCATTTAAATTCACTCTAAAGCTGTAGAGAATGGAACCTCTATTATCATGCCACCACCATACATTAGAAAGTAGAACTTATAGTTGTCCAAACATTCACATCTCATGCTTGACCTGCGATTTTGTTTTTAGGTTTTTTTTTTTTAAGTTGGCTTGCTATGCCAAATTATTGTTGTTTTAAGCCGTGATATTCTTTGTGTCAGTGTCATTGTGATGTCGGCCTAAATGTTTTTTGATGTTAAATGTTGTTTTACAGTTGTTAAACTGTGTATATATGTGAATGTTGTAGCCGAAGCTGTACATGTCTGTAGTGGAGGATGTCATTACCAATGTAAGGGAGTCCTTCCAGGATGAGCAGGTGGATGACCAGGTTCTGGAGGAACTCAAACAGGTGCTGCTTTTTAAGTGACGTCATTATGACAACAGAATGACATGCCAGTGCACAATGATGTCGCTGATTAACGACACAGTAGTAGTACTTAGCTATGGTTTAACATGGCAGTGTTTCTGTGTTTAAAACTGTCATAATTTGACACCAGGAAAATGGCTAATCATAGATTTCTAACAAAACACTGTTATTGAACTATTTTACAAATTATGTTGCTATTATTAAATTATGACCAACATTGTGAGTTAATGGAGTGTAAAGAGTGATTACTTGCCCCTTCTCACAAGCCAGGTCTCATTTACTTCAACGTTTCCACCTCTTTTATGCATTTAATCTCTTCAGTACATTGCAGAGCTACAGATCATCTAATGTGTTGTAATTTGTTACAGTTATGGGTGTCCAAACTTAAGCAGGCCAAAGCATTTGAGACAGTAAGCGCAGAGCCTGAGCCCATACTGCCAACCACATTCATGATGCAGCAACATCATCAGCTAGCTCAGCCCGTTCAACCAGGTTTGTATGATATCTGTCTGAATGTCTTACACCTCAGCCTTACACCTGTTCACTGCTTGTAAGGTACATATGCCTGCTGAGGTGCTTTTCCCAGAGCCAGGTTTGTATGATATCTATGGCTGTCCTACACCTCAGCCTTACACCTATGCACTGTTTGTGAGGTATATATGCTTGGTGAGGTGCTTTTCCCAGAGCCAGGTTTGTGGGATATCTATGGCTGTCTTACACCTCACTGTTTGTGAGGTACTTGTGCCTCAATTTTACACATGTTGACTGTTGTCCAGTACCTACCAAGCAGGAAACTAGGAATCTAGTGTCATAATTATTTAAAACTAACATATGTTAGTACATTTACAGTGTAAGCTTTCAGGTTAAACTTCAACCTTTCATTGACAGGATTTTGTTGTGTGAACTGAATCCATTGCAACATGAACTGTATGTATGATTTTTATTTTCACTTTTGGTAACTTTCATTTGTGATACATCTCTTTGTCCAGCTGTGACAGCGTCAACAATTCCGCAACAGATACAGCATGTTCCTCTCCAGATATCATCAGCAGAACTTGTGAGTACAATTATGCTACATCTATTCAATGGGTTTGAGTCTTCCCCATTGAACTGAAAACTGTGGCTTATTGATACCAGTGTTATCTTGACAATAGTTTGTGTTGAGATACATGAACCCAGATTTTCTGTGAAGCATCAGTAAGCTAAGTGGGATTTGTCTTTAGTGTTGTAAAATAGATTTCTTTAAAAACTCAAGTGAAGTTTCGTTTAGGATATGACATATTTGCTGAAATTTTGTTTTATATCACTCTAAAGCTGACTGAGGAAGTGCCGCTATACTCTACATGTGTAGTGGCATAGTCATATGGTCCTTTAAGTAGGACAAAATTGCGAGTAACACTTAAAACACCACTAGTTAAGAAAAGAATTTTTGTTTTTAAATTGATTCCACAGAGTGGAGCTGCTGGGGCAGCAACTATGGCTTTACCAGCTGGGATTTTCCAACAACAGCTGGCTGCATTAACAGCAGGGGGGATAACTTTACAGCATACAGGTAAATTTTCTATGTAGTTTTGGAATTATTCATGTAAAGACCATATCAAAAAAATAACATTTAAGGCTCTGATCCCAAAATTTTATGGCAACATTGTGACTGTGCATAAAGAAATATTATAAAATGCAACTCAAAATGATGCTTTCTGAGAACTTTTAAGTCTGTGAATGAAAGAAATTTGTATGAAACCTTAACTTTTTATTGGTAAACCATCATAATTTTGTTTATCTTGGCTCTAGATATGACCCTGTATGACCCTTTCAAGGCTTTATTCAGAATGAATCAGTAAAAATCATTTTGGTGTTAAAAATTCAGTAAGCCAATATTATTATGTAACTTAAAATACTGCATCAGAAACTTTCTGAGCCAACATTTTGATATTCGGATGTGATGAGTTTCAAACGACAGGCCATTCTTGTAAACATGTACGTTTCCAGGTGCGAGTCAGTACATCCATGTGATGCCTGGTCTCCCTCCAGGGGCAGCAGGTCAGCCTCAGGTCATGTCCTCTATTAATCTGGCTCAGCCAGCCGCATTAACCACAGCTCACCTACAGGCCCAGCCAGCCCAGCAGGTCCAGATCGCACAACAACCACAGGTAACCTTGTGAACTACAGCTGTGTGGAGTAAATAACGAGGCAAAATAGGATTTTATTATCAAATATAATATATAAATACAAAAGCTCTCCAGGTTTAGCTGGAATTTAAGATTTATTTGGGGGCTAGTGAGAGGGGCTAAATAAAAATCTAATTTCTTGGAAAATTATACAAATAACAAAGGCTGCAGAATTTTGTGTGTAATGTCGGTTCTGACTTCATATCAGTGTAATGATACTATCATTTGTTATCTAATATAGTGCAGTGATGTGGAAGAGTGTAGATTCATGCTGTGTGATTTAGTAACACTATAATGTAAAAGAGCAGCAAAAAGCAATTCCTTTTCTCTGTACAACACAGTGAGCAAAGTTTGTGGCTGTGTTTTATGACTTTTCAGTGAAAACATGGTAATTGTTAGCAAATATTCTAGAAATTGTTTATGTCATTGTCTGATAATGATATTAAAACAGATAAGCAGAAATTTCCCGGGACATCTTCTTTACTGTATGTAATTACATGTGTGTTGCTGTAACTCAGTTACTGTAAACTATGGGTGTACATTTGGTCAGGGCTCAAAGTTTGCTTTTTCGCTCAGTGGCACTGTACACTTAACTTTGCACTTTTTGGTGGACAGGTAATATTTTTAGGTGCAAGTTCTGAAGCGATATCTAATAGGCCAGCTCTGAAATGTGAATGCAAAATTAGTTTTTGAGGCATGAAAGTATGAGAAGTGGGATCTTGTCTGTTAAAGCATGTAGCATGTCATAACATGACAAGGCAACAAAATGTAAAAACGTTCAGTTGTAGATGTGTCAAGAGATCTTCAATAGCATCAGTCTTTTTCAGCTTACGAGTTCGCCTAGGCAGTCTATTGTATTTATTTAGGGCCCGAATTTTCAGTTTGCCCCTATTCTAGCAGTGAAGTTGTTGGTATATAAAATTCATGAAAGTGAATGATTTACTTTTAATTCATCCTAAGTTAACACTACAGATGGAAATTAACATAAATAACTTGTACTGTTCTGTTTGTAACAAACAACAAAACGTACGTAGTTTGTTTCAAAATATATCCGAGCCATAAGTTGATGCATTGCCATTGTAGCACTCGCGTCACAACACCCGTTTGATATCCATGTTTGGACCTCCAACTCACCGGTTTGCTAAGATAAAATATTCGTTGAACAAGTACATTTACCACACCTGCCTGAGGCATTATGATTATGATTCCTATGATCTAAGATCAGAGAATATGAAGAAAACTCCTTTGAGTGCCACTTACACGACTAGTTTATGCCTTCAAGGCTTAATTTTACAGTGTTGTTGTTGTTAACTGGTCTGAAACTTCGTCTGGAATTCCAAGGCAAACATTGCACAAGTCAAACAGCTCTCAATGTTCAAAAACATTTTACTATATTTTGGAAACAAATATACCGTAATTATGGAGAAAATATATATATATATATACACACCATGGTCGTGTGAATGATGATATCGTAGTGCACATATAATATATATCCTGGTAGCACAAATAAAAATTTTAGTTGCATATGTAACCAGTTAACTTTGAACCCTGTTGGTACATGTTGGTTATTGACTATGCCTGCTGACATGTGATTCTGTTGTAACCACAGCATCAGCAGAACATAGTGCAACTGGATGGTGCCGGAGACACGAGTTCTGAGGAGGAGGAGGATTTTGACAATGATGACAATGACGATGATCATGAAGAGGAACAGAATGAGGAGGATAACGAGTTCCAAGGGGAGGAGGAGGTAACTCTGAATTGTGCTGAAAATAAATGAAAAGGAAAATGTAAAAGAAATAAACATAAAGATGAAGAGAACGTTAAATCTGAATTAACCTTGTTGATGACAGATTGACTTCACCAAATGGTCAGGTCAAATTGACCTTGTTGATGACAGATTGACTTCACCAAATGGTCAGGTCGAGTCTAAAGACTTGCAGAATACGTAATATTCTGATAATGCTGGACCAATTATGTGTAGCCAGTTAGCAGTATATTACAACTTTTTTCAGTGTTGATATGACAACATTATGATGGACCTTACATGAGAAAAACATTGTCACATCACTGAAATATATTTAATGGTGGCTGTAGGTGTCAGCTTAATAGTCTACGTGAAATGCTGAGTTTTTCTTGACTTCGATCAGGGTGGTGGCGTGCTTAGTGTGCCAGCACGGTGCAATGACCCAGGAGCCTGCATGCCAGTGCGGTGCAATGACCCAGGAGCATCTCACCAATGTGATTGCTATGAGTTCAAGTCCGCCTCATGCCAACCGCTTCGATTGTAAGTGAGAAGGTTTGCCAGCAACCTGCCAATGGTTCTGTGTTTCCAGAGGGCTCCAGCCGGTTTCCTCCCACTGTAATGCTAGCTGTTGTTGTATAAGTAAAATATTGTTGAGTATGGTGTGAAAAACCTATCAAATTAATAAATAAATAGATGCCATCTGACAATGGTGACATGCAGTTTTGTTTGTAAAATTTTTTCGCAATGCATTGCTGTGGGAAGGATTAAATTCGATCTGAAACAAGACATTGTTACTTGATTTTTGCACATATCATTGGTTCACAGGAGCCTTTAAACTCAGAAGATGATGTCAGTGATGAAGACCCAGGTGATTTGTTTGACACAGACAATGTGGTGGTGTGTCAGTATGATAAGGTGAGAGTAAAATGCTGCCTGTCTTATCTGCAGTTTAGGTAAAGATTAGAAAGTTATCTGGTATGAGGTAAATTGTGGTTTTAGTTGGACTGGATAAAGTTTTCCTCACTCTTAATTATGATTGTACATTGTATTTTAAATTATATCTGAATGCAGTGATATAAGTATATGTTTTAAGTATGGCATGAAACACCACTGAAATACAAAACATCATTCTTGGTTTCATATCTTTTCTCAGATAAACAGAAGTAAAAGCAAATGGAAATTTCATCTGAAGGATGGTATAATGAACCTGAACAGCAGAGACTATGTTTTTCAAAAAGCTACTGGAGATGCGGAATGGTGAAGTGTTTTTTTTACTGTGGCACCCCGTCAGACATTTCGCTGGACATGTGGAATATTTGATTACACCACACTGGCTAGACTCAGACTGTTACTAATATGTGGAATGTGACCGTGTACTTCTGCGTCAAGATTTGTAGGAAGATGACAGGATTCGGTAAAATGACAAAATTCAGTTGTCAAGTCATATTCCACATCGTAAAAGTGGTAATGTTTGACCACTCTAGTGATTGGCCTGTCTGTGAAGACAGAGATGGACATCCTTTTTTTTTGGATGACAATCTTCATCCACAACTTTTCACAGCTTTAGTGCTCCACTATCAGGTCTTATGTTATTATTTTTCCTATCAGTCACATCTGATATTTATAAATTGTCTTATCAGATTTCTGGTCCTGCTGAATTTGTGTAGCCTTTTTATTTCTTCAACGGATATAATATGCTGTTGTAAGATACATGGTTGAAAATGACATTGTGAATGACTAGGAGTTAATAGCAAATCTCAAGGGAAGTTTGTCTGTTCAGTAATACCTTACAGATGGTATGTAGTTATCATTGAATGTCCATTTTTTTCATTTACAATAATGTTTCACCTTTGCTAGATAAAATTTGGTGGACGCTATTCAATCCGGCAAGATTTGGTTATTCTTAGATGCTTATGTGCTAAATCAAAACAAATACACCATGCCAATTAATATCTCACAAAAATACATTATGCATGTTAAGTTTTAGTTGCAGATGATAGTTCTCAACAAAATGTAACTGTTGCAGATTTTTCTTTGACAGAATATATGTTTCTAAGCTGCATGGTTAATTTTTCATGAATCATTTGCTTGAATTCCCAAGGTTGTGCTTTGTGCTGATGTTATTAAGTCTACTGCTAGTCCAGGGTTTGGGAAAATTACTGCTTTAAGTTTTCTTTTTTTTTTTTTGTTACCATGCTAATTCCTAAGGTAAATCCAAGGTCTATTTATTTTAAACAAGTGAGAAAACCACTGTAAATATTCAAAATACATATGGATTACTACAATGTATATATTCTTTGTGTATAATATTAAAAGAAAACTCAAGAGCATACATGTAAATACATTAACCTGTGAATTTTACCATGAATTGCCTATGGTTATTGCAACATCCTTATTTTGATAAAACAACGGATTTCGTTGCATTGCACAATATGTAGAAAAATCATTGTTTTTTTTTTTTTTGAAGTTGGGGGTGGGGGCAGTAAGCTGTAATGTGTGTACTTATAATTTTGTCATGGTTTATACCATTATCAGCGAGTTTCATCGATACTGTTTCATATTTGGGTATGGCTATGTCAAGTTTGTTTTTTTTCGTTTTCCAAGTGAATCGGGGAAAGTTGATGGTGTTGCCTTTTTTGAATGCATAAAGTGTCTGGTTTCTGAACGTGTACATACATTGTAGTTTTCATTCCATTGTAAGATTGCAAGCCTTTCGCATATACATGTATTATGAAAGAAATACAAGCCCTCCATAAAGGACCAGCAGTTTGTCACTAACTCTACTGACAATAATAATGATGTACATTTGTGTAGATGACACAAAGATTACTTCAGTTACAAGATTTGCTTCCCTTTGCAAGAGGGCTGTTGAACCTCATTATGGTATGCTGTGCATAGCTATATCTACACACACAGTGTGATTTGTCGCTTAGCAAGATTTCAGTCAGCTCCCTGCTTCTTATTATTCTCAAGATTTCAAAGATAGGTTTCTTTTTTCGCCATTGGTCTTTTCTCACTTGTCATTGAAAAAGTAGAGAAGTACCATTAAAACAATACTGTTTGCAAATAGAATGGTCAGCATTCAGTTTTTAACTAATCTAGTTTCCTACCCATTAACAGAGACTTCATAGTTTTCAGTTACCCGTTGGTAAATGTATTTGCTGTTTTGTGGGCTATAAAGAAAGAATTTAAAGAAGCAAGCAGCACTTTGTCATATTAAAATGAGAAAACATTTTTTTATCCAATTGTCAAAATGGATATGAAAATTTATATTGTACTAGTATGGCACTTTGGGTGACTAGCTGGATGTTCTTGCCTTGTATGAAGTTCAGGATTGTGTTGGAAATAATGTGCTGGTCATTTCTGAATGCGCTTGTTTACAATGAGGAAGAGTTATCGTTCAAGAAGAACACTTTAAAAGTCCTTTCGGTTAATGACAGTTTACATACAATCTCACTAGAGTCCTACATGTACGTAGTAGCTGCTCCATATACTGACTTGTTGCTAACTAGATTTAAAGGAACACCTATTCTTAATTTCAAGGCTATCTGATAACCTGTCTTAGTTCGGAGAAATCAAACCCAAGGACACATGAGACTTGTTATTTAATTACAATAATCACTCCACTTCCTAGAATATGGAACCTAAATGGACAAACACCAAACAGGTTGAAATAGGTAGTACTATGGAGGAGCTATGGAGAACTGCATCTGGGCGTAGGAAGAAGCCACCAAATCTGACCTAAGATTGTATCGCGTTTGACCTCAACAGTGCCATGGGTAATAAACATTATTAATCTTTTGTGGATTAGGAGCAAGTGTGTCAAATTATGGAGTAATATTGTACAGGTGAACATTCAAGATTTCTGAGAAGTTGATGGGATGAAGCTGTGGATGTCATGTGACCATGAATCTCACCTCTGATGTGATTGATTGAACTTAATTATTCCACTTCCTTACAGGTTCAGAGGACAGGCTTTGCCTGTGGATAACAGACATAAGTTTTTGTACTACATATTTATTCATCATAGGAAGAACCTCTATTTTTGTCCAGTGTTCACCAGATTGTTATGGAGCTCTTATTGTTGTAACTAAAACTGCTTTAAGTTTGTGCAGCTTTGATCATGACCTGAAATAATATGAAACATTTGAAAAAGATCATGTGAAAGATCTACCTCACAGTCCTAAAGTAAAGTGTCTTATTTTGAGAACAGGTCACCTTTGTTGTCCCTAATCATTGGAAAAGGCATAATGATTCAGCCATGTAAAACCTTTATACCTGTGGCAACTTTTTCTGGCTTGTACCAAAAACTTTTTGAAAACATTTCTGTGACAAGTCCATTTCCTTGTATGTATACTGTGTGGTCCTGCAATGCAAGACTTACATCAAGATGTCCCCCTGCCTTCTGTTTCCTGAATGTAGGCTTGGGGCTCTTGTTTGTCAACATATATGTATTTTGAGTCAGAGGTATTGTGAAATAAAACTCTGTTACTATCTTACAAGCAATGAATGCTCTTCTGTTGTCTTTCAAAGGAAACGTGGAATAAAAGTTGGATCTATAACCATGGTATGTTTTTTATTTGTGTGTTGTTCTTATGAGAAAATACTTCACTTATATGACCTGAACTGTTATTGCCTGGGCAAAGGTACTTCAATGGAATGACCCCATATGATGACAAACAGCAGTCGGCGTTTATGTTTGGAGGAAATTTAAAAAAAAAAAAAAAAAACACATAGAAAATCAAAACAGATATGCCAAAAAATGAGAAACAATATAATCATTTGAGGAATATTTTATATTTCCAAAGCCATCTTTTTTAAGCATAGTTTCTGCCAATGGTTGGTTGTTTTCAGAAATGACCTCGGTTAATATACTGGGAACATGGGACCAGCTTAGCGATCAAATTCAGACTTTTTCCTTCAACAAGTTTGTTTTCACTGTTTGCTTTTTATATGTTAGACCACATCCTAAACCCCATATCAAGGAATAACAACCAAGTGTTCTAACCTTTCAGAACTTGTAGAAGTCTGAATGTCATCCAGAAGTAGTTACTTGTAGATTCAAATAAAATCTATTCATGAAGGAATGAGGCTTTATTCATTGGCTACACGAAGTCCTGATTGAAGGAGACACCTTGCTACTGTAGGTGAAAGCAAGCTATCACAGTGCTTCACATAGTGCCTGGACCTGGATGTTCAAACGTGTATTACGTTAATACTGGTATTAAATCATATTACATCTTTACAATGGTAACAGAACCCAGCAACCAATACAGCTGTACAGAGACCAAATGGCACAGCAGGATATTTAGTTCATATTTACTACATACTGTAACGCAATTAATTTTGGGCTATATCTTCAGACACTTTCGAACAACCGAGCCCTGGTAACCATAACCTTTGGCATCTTCATTCTTGGTGTATAGTCAGTGATGCAGTGAAACCCAGGGTTTTCATTAGATTTATTTATTAATTTATTTGATTGGCGTTTTGTGCCGTACTCAAGAATATTTCCCATACACGACGACCAGCATTGTGGTTGCGAAAAAACCCACAACATTCAGCAAGTTGTTGGGAGACCTTCTTACATATGAGTGGACAGGAAGCCAGTTTGAGCTGGATTTGATTTATTTATTTACTTATTTGATTGGTGTTTTATGCCGTACTCAAGAATATTTCTCTTATACAATGGCGGCCAGCATTATGGTGGGAGGAAACCGGGCAGAGCCCGGGGGAAACCCACAGCCATCTGCAGGTTGTTGGCAGACCTTCCCACTTACTGCCGGAGAGGAAGCCAGCATGAGCTGGACTTGAACTCACAGCGACCGCATTGGTGAGAGACTCCTGGGTCATTACGTTGTGCTAGCGCGCTAACCAACTGAGCCACGGAGGCCCCAGCTGGATTTGAACTCACAGTGATCACATTGGTGAGAGGCTTCTGGGTCATGGTGTTTAGCTAGTATTTTAAGCAGTATAGGGCCCTTGGGGTGAATAGATGAGCATGCCGTGTAATATATCAAATAGTAAACCACATATTATTATCTGATTCCTTACTTGTATGTATATAGATGGTACAAATATTATGAAAGTGTGCTAGTGTGCTATGAAGCTTCGGGTCTACTTATTTCTTTCACTGGTGTTTTGTACCATACTCAAGAAAATTTCACTTCTATGACGGCAATCAGTATTAAGGTGGGAGGAAACCGGGCTTGAAGAAACCCATTTGACAGTGATGACAGTGATTTGTGTATCTGTTCCCAGCTTCAAAATGTAACTAACTTCATAATCACACAACAATGTAACACTGTATCACACAACAATGTACCGGTGTATCCTGAATGACAGTGATTTGTGTATCTGTTCCCAGCTTCATAATGTAATCATAATGTAACCAACTTCATAATCACACAACAATGTAACACTGTATCAGGTGCAGACAGTTTATCAATTGTTATCATCTGATTCCTCAGAAGCTGTTCATGCAAACAATGAGTCCGTCAGATGTGTCACACATGGAATACGCAGATTGTATCACATGTAGACAGTGTACCAACTGTTTCCACTCTGATCAAGCTGTTCATGCAGACAATGAGTCCGTCAGATGTGTCACACATGGAATAAGCAGATTGTATCACATGTAGACAGCGTACCAACTGTTTCCACTCTGATCCCTCAGAAGCTGTTCATGCAGACAATGAGTCCGTCAGATGTGTCCACACATGGAATAAGCAGATTGTATCACATGTAGACAGTGTACCAACTGTTTCCACTCTGATCAAGTTGTTCATGCAGACAATGAGTCCGTCAGATGTGTCACACATGGAATACGCAGATTGTATCACATGTAGACAGTGTACCAACTGTTTCCACTCTGATCAAGCTGTTCATGCAGACAATGAGTCCGTCAGATGTGTCACACATGGAATAAGCAGATTGTATCACATGTAGACAGCGTACCAACTGTTTCCACTCTGATCCCTCAGAAGCTGTTCATGCAGACAATGAGTCCGTCAGATGTGTCACACATGGAATAAGCAGATTGAATCACATGTAGACAGCGTACCAACTGTTTCCACTCTGATCAAGCTGTTCATGCAGACAATGAGTCCGTCAGATGTGTCACACATGGAATACGCTGACTATATCATGTTTCCTCATCCTCAGATTCCTCCGAGTCTGTTGATTCAACTGCCACAGGAGCACGGTTTGGGTTGGCTATCACATTCGATAGCCCTTCATCACCACTGTCATCAGACGGGGGTAACATGTCATCATCTATCATTGCATCTTTTCGGCTTACATCATCAGTCTTGTCATCAAATTCTTTGGGCCTGTCCAGGAAAAACACATGACAATGTATGTGCTGACACATCTTAAAAAGGCATAACAAAGAAGTTGTCAAAACTTTCACATAATTCAAGCGAAAAAGAATAATAAAAAAATATGGAGAGAAACACAACTTTTGTGAGTGATAAAAATGTATTCTTGATCATTACAATATTCTCTGTGGTTTGTTCCTTTCATAATGAACATCTTTCAGCTCCACAGGTGGTTTGTCACATGTCAGTTGTGCGTTTTCAAAAGTTTTTGCAGCATTTATTCAACAAAAAAGTGTTTTTGCATGGCCGCTCGAAGATATGCTTTTAACATTTTGTAGTGTGAGAAGTCTAGAGTACTCTCACTGAGATCACTACGTGTAGCTCTTCACTGATGAGGTTCAATCCACTTGAGAAGGTTATCAGGTACCTGATAAGTAAATTTTTGCTGGCCTCCAAACCGTATTTTGTACCTTCATGAATATATATTCAGGACAATGCAGAACATTGACCAAATTTAAAGAAGTTTTATAAATACATGTAAATTATGTTATTCAGTAAGGTTACCATTTTCCTTCTTCCTTTAGGTATTTAATCTGCTCCTTGTAGAGAATAGCAGTTATCTCCCCTTTCACTTTATCGCCCTCTTCTATCGGGTCAACAATGACAAAACTTCCTGAAAAACAGTGAAACATGTCACTTACTCACTCTTATCATAACATGTACCAGCAAGTTTTATTACGACCAAAACGAATACCAAGAATTTTCAAATTTCATTCATTTAAGAAATTTAGAATAATCTGAAATTTATGAAAAATTACTTGAAACTGAATCATAATGAGACATCCATAACCTGTCATTTGTGTTATGTTTCTTTGTTTTTTAATGGAAAATATTGGTTTTTTTCTCATTTATCATGGTATTTTTTCTGCAATGTACTGAAGTTTAAAGGCTTTCTGTTTCAATAAAACATTTGCTTATTATCATTAACTGGTGCAATAAAAATTACAGTCTTATGAGCACCTACCTCTTTTAATCCAAATGTTTTTACGGAACTTTGTTGGCATGCTGACGAGGAACTTATCACCACTTGATATCTCTACTTCATGAAGATTATTCCCCTTGCTAGCGACCACCTAAAACCGAAAACCCAAATAAATAATACTTAGTACATAAATATGTGCAGGTTTCATATCATACCAATATGCAGAAACACTCAAGAAATATAATTCTTTGCTCTTTGTTTGACATGTCATTCTGGGTAATTATATAAAATACTAACTGCATTTAATTCACAACAACGATTTTTAGGTGGAAAAAACTTTTGTGGAAGGTACATATAGCATGTTTAGAACTCAGGTTTCTAACACCGAATCACAGATAAGGTAGATATACAGGCACATGTTATTTATATTGGTCAAATTTTCTTTCGCACACACGGGATGATAACAGCTATGTTCATATACTTACATTTGTTCATTTATTTATTTGATTGATGCTTAACAAACAACCTCATTGGCCATATAAATGCAGTACTGTACATGCCTTCACTGTGAAACCACCAGCTGGTGTTACCATGTGGATAATTTACTTTTCCATAGTCACTAACGTTATACGTTAATGCAAAACTTACCAACAATGAGAATAAAGTACAAAAATCTCAACTCGTATATGAACAGTTGGACAAAAAACACCATGAATGACGTCTTTGTTATTCATCATGACTCACCTTAACCACACTTTGGTTCTCTGTAGGCATGACAAACTCCTCAAGTACCTCTTGGGCAACATGTTTCCTCTTTGTAGCCTTCGACATCTTTACGTCTGACAAAAATTACTGCAAAGTAAAAACCAGCATGAGGAATAAAAATTCTTACTAAATTAACACCATGGCTCGTCAATAAATGAAACATTAATGTCATTGTTTATCTTCTAATTATACAAGTATATGTTTGGACTTCCTTCATTTGCTTTTCTTTAAATATTGTAAAATGTTCCAAGTTTACATCAAAGACCTAGGAGTATTACTTTTAAAAATGTACACAAAATGTACAACTATATTTCAAAAGAGAAATTGTCAAAACACACTCTTGCGGATTCAGCTACATTTTTCACTACCGGTAAGTCTTTTCACATTGCATCTGATTTCATCACCCAAATTGTTAATTCTGCGCCATGATCGTCAATATCACTGGCAAAATTAGTCTCAACTGCTCTGTTGGTTACTGAACTATCCACAAACATAATAAAAGCTGAGATATAGAAAGGGATGGAAAGAATTTTCCGTGTGGAAACAAATAATCGTGTTGTGGGTTCTAACTCGTGGCCCAAATGATTGGTTACTTTGACACAAACGTAATGAAAACTGTGACAGTGTGTATGAAATTTTCTAATTTCTTCTATCTCGATTTACTACTTGTAGTTAAGTTTAAAATCGATGGGAACCGAAAAATAAGATCGGAAGTGCCCACTGTCATAATTTGGCGTGGGCACTGTTACAGCGAATGCGAGTTTGAACAGAGAAAAGAAAGATGACCTGTATTACTATGACTGAAAAGCCGGAGAAACAAATTAAGATCAATTTCAAAAGTCCAGATTAATCAATTAACATATCGAAATAACCTTACCAGCCTGTTAGTTTGAATAAACTGGAATTAACATGTGTTGAAACCTGCGATCCCCTTGTTTCCATTTCACAGAACACGTTGAGCAATCGGTGAATTAAAATGTCAGACTGTGTTATTTCTGAAAAAGGACATACATATACGCACAAAAATTAAATAGAACACGTTTTACCGAAGTCAGTATTACCAGTAACGCTTTAAAATATCTGTTTTTTGTCATATTAAAGTCGTTTGGATTTAAATATGCAATAACCACATTTTCTGCGAAAGTCCATATCCATAAATAAGAAGTTAGATTTTTAAAGAGTTGTCCCACTGCTTTCGCCGGGACTTGGTTGATTTTCTGTTTTTGTCTCAAGGATTCACAATAATGGATCCTGTTCCCAGTCCCACGGCCTTGCAGAAACTGCGAGTTGTAGACTTGAAGGAGCGTTTGTCTGCTTTTGGACTTAGCACATCAGGTAAGCACAGGATGTGGTACGTGTGTGGGAAATTATAAGAAAAAGCTGTTGTTGTTGCATACGCATGTGTGTGCGACTGTTGTACGTAGCGTCATATTTTTTTTATGATTCCAGTGGGTATGTTACATTTGGGAGTTTGAAGAAACAAAGATTGTTTCACAAAATCAAACGGGTGAAATCTGGAAAACTTTTGTTACTGTTGAATAAAGTGCTGTATTTGATGAAATTGAGAGATTGACGAAATCTAGACATTGAATGAACAGTCCCCTTTATATAGTCCAGAAAGACTCCAACTTCTTTTCTTATACTGGCCTAGCATCATTGGAGTTGCGAAGCTTACAATGTTAATTTTGTACTCAATGAAGGTCCAATTGTCTGTGTTATCAAACATATCTTGCGCAATTACAAGACGCCAACCTAAAGACCTGCTTTCTGCATCCACCACACTGCTATCATATGTGCCTACTCGATTTAGAATAGATTTATTATAGCCATGAAGGTTATCACGGCATACAAATCTGAGGCGAATGCTGCCATCCCACTACTCCACGATGAAGCAGGACATCTATTCTGAATCGAGGAGGGACGTATGTAGCGCTGTAGAGCTCTGATTACGTATACAATCACAGCCCTGTGTTCTTCCACAAGCTTACCTTGTACATCTCTGTACTTCCCTTACTGGCTTCAGTATACTACTGCTGGGCATCAAATAAATTGTCTGTCCATAATCACAGTAGTCTCAGCTATCAATTCCAGGTAGATATTCCCAGGTGTCATCACTAGTAAATCCACACAAGCATGAAGCTAAAGTGGAAGCTTGATAAATTCCGACTCCAACCGCCATGTTTGAATGCATACTCCTCACAGTGAGGGGAATCATGCATACAATTACCACTGCCACTATTAGGCAAGTTAGACCTTTTGACACGCATTCTGGCTAATTGTAAAAAATATTAAACAAAATTGAAGAAAAGATTAAGCACGTAGAAATATGCTAAAAGTGTCAGTAGTTATCTCCTTTGTATAGGTTGGATAATCTACATCAGGTTTGTCTCCATAGCCTTAAGTTTGCAGACACCTTTACGCTTTCAAATCCAGCTCATGCTGACTTCCTCTCCGGCCATTCATGGAAAGGTCTGCCAGCAGCCTGCAGATGGTGATGAGTTTCCCGTGGGCTCTGCCCGGTTTCCTCCCGCCATAATGCTGGCCTAAGTTGTATAAGTGAAATATTCTTGAAAATGCACACTCAGACATTTGTTTGGGCCAATCCTTGGCTTACTAAACCTAATGCCATGGCTTACCAAACCTAATGGCATAGCGATCTCGGACGCTAAAATGGCATTGCTTTTGTCTATGATGGTGTTGTCTGGGTCACTTGTCCAGTGCAGGTTACATGTTCACCTACAGCTCGAGGCTGGTTTGTTTGGCTGTTATCTGGTCCGAGGGTTTGTGAGTCTTCTGGATAGTCCAAAATACAGATGTTAGGCTGATACTTTTGGTGAAGGTGCAGAGGCATCATGTCCGAAAATACTCTTAAACAAGAACTGTCTGTTGGATACCACTTCACATGACAATTGGTACTCTTCTCTGAATGATGTTATGCACCCACTTTAGCTTCAGAAAGAATGCTTGGCTGAAGTAGGAATAATCTAGCGATTTAAAACTAACTGGTTGTGTTTTTAAGCCAGATGAGAATGCCTTTTGTGTCATTGTGTGTTGTTTTATCCTTCAAAGATAGTAGACCCATTGAAAGAAAAGCTTTGGTCTAGGTGCAAATGAAATACTGTGTATTGCCTGAAAACATCTTTTTCTATACATAAAAAGATTAATAATGCTTTTGAGTATCTATGGTAATGATGACTTCCTCCTCTTGTGTATCACCATTCCTCTTACAGGCAGGCATAATTCCTGTGAAAAGGTCATGTCTGATAAAACATTCAGTTTTAAAATTACACTTCTCAGTCTAATATGCCTAAGTTCAAGTGGACTAAAGTGTAACCAGGCTTAAATAAACAAGAAAATACAACATCCTCAATGTGTTTATCTTTCAAATGGTAGCATTTTGCTTTTGTCTTTGTAGGTTTGAAGGCAGATCTGGTGAAAAGGCTCCGTGCCCATTATGTTGCATTGGTAAGACTTATTCCATTACTGGTACCTGTTTAGCTAACTGTAACAGTGAAATTTTATTTTCGGCTTGATGTCATGAAGTTTGTCAGCCACTTGTTAAAGTTATGTGGTTTACTGTATGAGCATTTCATGTTTTTTTTTTTTTTTATCATAGTCGCTTACAAACATTTGTAGTGTTACAGCTTGTAATTTACCTTTGAATTATTGTTTAGCCTGGCTTAAAATGTGCCTTAAAGATAGGTCAACCAGCTCATGCTACTTCTCTCAAGGGAGGTAATTTGGTGCAGCCCTGTTGATGTTTAACTGTCAGATTATCACATATTCTGCACTCTAAAGTACACTGGGTTTGTCTAGAAACTTGATTATTATCATTATTATTATCATTACTGTATTATGTTTGTTTTATGGAAATTAGCGTGTTAGATTATGAACTTAAAGTTTATGATTGTACAGGTGTTTTATGTTTTTGTATTTCTGTAAATGTATACATTATACATAACTCTTTAACTTATTTTACCAGGAAAAAGAACAGCAGGCCAATGCTATGGGTAAGATTTGTTTGAATATTCATTTGTAAATGCAAATTAATGAACTTGAAAATCTTTAATAACTGATATCACATTCACGATTCATTTTTTGCATGAAATTGTACCTGATGTTTCTCAAGGGATTAATCTTGAGAAGGAAAAGGAAAAGACCAGATCAAATGTATATATAATATGTATTAATGATGTATCCCTTCCACAGCTTAAAAAGCATACCTATTTGACTTTTGTAATGTTGTACGACTGAGATATTGCATTTAAAAGTAAGCAGAACATGTACAGTGTAGGTCATCAAAATCAAAAGCACTGCCATGTTGTCATATTTCGTTTAAATAATGAAAATTCCAGATTAAAAGTTGAATTATAGAGTGACCTAGCATGTGTGAAGACATGATTACAACTGTTCAGTTCTGTGTTTTTTTTACTCATTCACAGTGATTAAAGTTACATATATATTATTTGTTGTCTTCTTTTTAACTGACATAATGTTTGCCTGTATATGTATATTACATAATATTTTTCAGTATTGTATGGTCAGAATGTGTGCAAAAATTCGTAAGTATTGCGCTATGTCAATCACTCAAACAATCAATCAATCAGTCCGTCAGTCTGAATGCCTTATTTCTGTCAGCTGAGGCGGCCGCTGAAGAGGAAACCGCTGAACCAGCAGAAACACCAGCTGAAGAACCTGCTGAGCCTAAAGCACCTGAACAGGTACGTTCAGTTTGTGAAACCAATGTACAGATGATTAAGGATATATACTTGTACCTTTCGTCCCTTTCGTATGCTGGTATGAATACAGTGTAATCATGAATCTGTTATTTTGGCCATGTAGAGTTGTGGAAGTGTGGTAATGCAAAACCTCATTCATATCACTTACTGGTCCTAACTTGGAGGTAAACATCAATCAGAGAAGTAATATAATAAGTAAATCATTGGTATTGGTAGTGAAGTATTATTTGTTTATTTTTTGATCTATTTAATTGGTGTTTTATGCCGTACTTAAGAATATTTCACTTATACTATGGCGGCCAGCATTATGGTGGGAAGAAACTGGGCAGGGCACAGGGGAAACCCACGAGATTCCACAGGTTGCTGACAGACCTTCCCACTCACAGCCGGAAATGGAGGCTAGCTTGAGCTGGACTTGAACTTACAGCGACCGCATTGGTGAAAGGCTACGGAGTCATTATGATGCGCCAGCGCCCTAACCAACTGATTACTCATGTAATTCTGTCATGTGGGGTAAAGCGGCTAGATTGCACACTGACTCAGGAGCTTCTCAAAGAATCGCCGTGACTCTTGCTGGCCTTCTTTTTTTTTAGTACATGGAAAGGCCTGGGAGCAACCTACTGATGCTCATGGGTAGCCTGGTTTCCTCCCACCACAATGCTAATTGTCATTGTGTGAGTGAAATTTTCTTCAATATGGAGTAAAACACCAATCAGATAATATTCTTTTTTTTTTGCAATAAATGAATATTCCAGGTTCTTGTAAACTATGTTGAGGAGGGCAAGGGTGCTGTTTGTGAATAATGGAGTATTTTAATTGTCTTAACAGACAGAACCTGCTGAGGAGCCTGATGTTCCAGTCAAGCCTGCCCCTGCTGCGGACCCTACTCCACCCCCACCCCCACCCCCACCCATGGTAGGGGATCCACCATCCTCTGTGGCACCTCAGCAACTTATGGAGGTTTGTTCCTCAACTGTTTTTCTTCACTAAATATGTATATATATAAATGTAACTGTGATATTTTATATTATTTGACATGCTGGTATATCATTCCAGTCCCAGTATTATTGTAGTAATCTCAGCACCTGTAGGCTGAAAGTAGGCTACTTTAAAGGAGAAGAAAATTTAAATGTCAGTCAGATACCATTGAAAAGAGTATACATTTCCTCGCAGGTGCATGCCATAAAAAGATTCTAGTATGTACCTCAAGTTGATAAAATTATAAAGTCAGCACCAAAATCTGCTATAGGTGACTCCATTTTGCCTGAGAACTAGTCCTGAAGTCTTCTGTGTTAGGAGGAGAATTGCCATCGGAAACAGCCGAAGTGCAGTTCATACATTTCCAGTAGAACTCTTCTTCCCAGAAGACAACAAACAGTACAGTTTGTTTTCAACTTAACGATTGGGAAACGGGAATGGTTCCAAGTTTACACAAACAAGTCGGCAGTTTTAACGACTCTCACTGGCGGAAAGGCAACACACCCCCAGAATAAATTACAGGGTGTTAAAGACGGAGGACGTAATGGACTGGGCGAGTTATGCCAGCTTTGCCATTTTCAGGCTTTACGTGTACGGCGAGGAAAAATCGCAAAATTATGCAGGAGGCACCACCAGATAGAAAAAAAAAATCTGCCCTTTTCATCCTGCTGTGTCATTTTTTAAAGTTTTCTTCTCCTTTAAACAAAATTAACCCTGTAAATTATAAGATATAACCAATATACTGTATTTCACATAAAGTTTGTTATGTTAAAGTGCATAAAGTATGTTAGAAGCCTATAAAGGCCTTTCAAAAATCACACTTTTTCACAAAATCTCTTTAATGGCACTATAATGTGAACGATTTAATCAGAATCAAGCAAGATTTGTCATCTCAAAAACGTCAAACTTGAGGTGAAATATGATACAATACATGAAATACCACTGCTACATTTGAGAACAGATATGTTTTCTTTTGTAAGATAACAACTTTTTTTAAAGTGTATTAGAGAAGACAAAATATTAATGCTTGACTCGCTGAAGTAATTTCTACCGCGTCATTTTCTGTCAAAACCCAAGAATTTGATTTGGAATTTTGTCATTGGCCTAGCAGTTTGATTTTTGTCATTTCCTCCAACTTTGCTTCAGGACGATGATGCTAATCTCAGAATGAAAGTTGAAATCCAGAAACAGATGATAGAACAAGAAGAGTTAAAGAAGGACCAAGAGAAAGAAGCCCTTGGCTGGCAGCAGCAGATAATGCTAGCTCAGCAAGAAGCTCAAGAGAAAGAAAGAGTGGCCAAACAACAACAGATGATATTGGCTGAGAAAGAACAACAACGGGTGAATCATAATTACTTACCAAAGTCACTCATGGTCCACGTTGAATATGTCCAGTTATGTTATGTTGGCATCAGTGCATTCAGTCTTGCATAAATTTATTTATTTGATTGGTGTTTTACGCCGTACTCAAGAATATTTCACTTATATGACGGCGGCCAGCATTATGGTGGGAGGAAACCGGGCAGAGCCCGGGGGAAACCCATGACCATCTGCAGGTTGCTGACAGACCTTCCCACTTACGACCGGAGAGGAAGCCAGCATGAGCTGGACTTGAACTCACAGCGACCGCATTGGTGAGAAACTCCTGGGTCATTACGCTGTGCTAGCACGCTAACCAACTGAGCCACGGAGGCCCCCAATCTTGCATAAAGTATGGCTTGCAGGACGTGATTGAAGGAAATCAGGCAGATTGATTTAATTTGCTGCGGCTAGGCAAGTCTGTAAGTTCTGTCTGAGGAATGTTTTTATGCTGGGCCTCCTATGTTTTAACATTTGCTAATCACTTAACTATGGCCCTGAGTGGAAGACTGAGTATAAGTCCTATATGGGAAATGTGACATCTGTTGTGAAATTGCTTCTGTTTAGGAATTGCGACATAGCGCGCTTATTAAGGTGTGTGTTTGCGCACTTTGTGCTTTCTTGCAGTTGTTGAAAACAATTGGTCTCCCACTAATGTGGCCTGCAAGTTTGTACGTTACAGATGTAAAAGTCTGTCATTAACTTCCCAAAGGTCAGTGGTTTATCTTGGACACACTGGTTTATTCCACCCAAAAGACTTAACACCATCATATAAATGGAAAAAAAATTTTTAGTGTGGGATAACACAAGAATGAAATGAAAATGGATTTATTTTGTAGATTTTAGCAGAACGACAACAACAAGAGGCCTTGAGGTTGAAAGAGGTAGAGCTGTTACAACAACAACAGCTGGCGATAATTGAGCGTCAGAGAGAAGAGACTGGTGGTATTCATCAGTTTCAAGGTGTGTCCTACAATTTCTCTTGTATGAAGTTAATCCATTGTTAATTCTATACTTCTTTCTGGTATTGAGAGAAATGTCACACATTTTAACTTTTATTTAAAAATAGTGTAAAAAACCTCAGATGGTCTGCTTTAAAAACAATGTTATGTCATGTATAGAACAGTCAGCATACTGTTGAGTTTGATTATCTTGAAGTGTTTGGAAGAAAAATGATGCTAAATTATAACATTTAATTGATCTGTCAGTCTCTAGGCCGTCAATGCCTTAACCAGCTAGCCTATGTGCCATATGCCTTAAAATTGAGGTTGCTAAGTTGTGACCATTGATAATGCTTGTTCAGATTTAACCTCTGTTTGATCCCTCTAGCTTTTCCTTCTTCCTTCTTTCTTCTAATGGGTCAGCTGTTGCTTTTTCAGGTACTTCAATGGTGGTTTCCCTCACACTGCACAGGTTTCTGTTCTTTTAAAACAGACTGCTGTGGTGAAAACTGTTAGATTCTGAAGAATTTGTCAAATTATACATGTATATATAAATGTAGTAAATGATCAATAATTTCATGCAATTTTTCATGAACGCTGCTGTACTGGTACTAATTAGTAAAAAATGGCAAGTTTTGTATCAGTGAAGGCAGTTCATCCCTAATGATTATGTTGGTTATGTCATGTTTTGTAGGAGCAAGTGGACCGCAGGGGCCTCCACCTCAGTTTATTGCCCAGGCACCGGCCCATCCACATCCTCAGCCAGCATCCATCCCACTAGGCGTTGCGCCCATTCCCCCTACAGCACAGCCTCAAACCGTGCAGATCCTGGCTGCACCTCAGCAGCCCCAGCTTATCCAGGCGCAGCAGGTGCTCACTACCCCTCTCACCCCTCAGGCGGTGCCTCCCCTTCCCCAGCAGGTACAGATTGTCCCGCCCCCGCAGATGGTGCCCCAGCCTCCCCAGCAGATAATCACAACACCCCTCATGCCTGTGCCAGCTGAAGCTCCACAACCTGTGAGCGTTCCCGAACCCCCAGAGCAGATGAGAGGGGTACCTGGACAGGTGACAGTTGTACACGTTTCAGATGGCCTGCAGTTCGGCGCTCAGCCCCCTAACCTTATCCAGGCACCTCAGCCTCCAGCCTTTCAACCTATGCCTCCCCAGCAACCCCCTCAACCTGTTCCCCCATCAGCCCCTTTGCCCCTCATGTCCCTCCCCACTTCAACCCCCTCCCCTGTCAGTCTGACCCCAGGTCCCCCGCCTCCACTGATGTCTCTACAGACAACAGAACCACCTACCCCTCCACAAGGTCCACCGCCACCCCAACCCAGCTTTGCTGAGGGGAGAGAGGTGAGTGAATGAAAAACCTTTATGGGAACTATAAAGTCTGAGTATTTTCTAGTAGTATTAGTTATGAGTTGATTACCCGATTGAAATCTTTGGAGAATTGTAATATCTGGGTAACTTCTATTTATTTATGTGATTGGTGTTTTACGCCATACTCATGAATATTTCACTTACACGACGACGGCCAACATTAGGTGGGAAGAAACCAAACAGATCTCGGGGGAAACCCATGACCATCCGTAGGTTGGTGGCAGACCTTCCCATGTACGGCCAGAGAGGAAGCCAGCATGAACTGGACTTGAACTCACAGCGATTGCAGTGAAATCTGCTTTGAGATTTTTAATATATTTGAGTATGAAATACTGCGATGTGTAAGTATCTTCTGGATCTTTCAGATGATGGTGGAAAGGTCGCCAATGATGGAAAATAGGCCTCCACAAATGGGCGAAAGACCACTGCATATGGGAGAAAGACCCCCGCAGATGGGTGATAGGCCACCTCAAATGGGTGATAGGCCACCAATGATGGGAGAAAGGCCACCTCATATGGGAGATAGGCCACCACATATGGGAGATAGGCCACCACATATGGGAGAAAGGCCACCTCATATGGGTGATAGGCCACCCCAGATGGGTGATAGACCTCCTCAGATGAATGATAGGCCCCCTCATATGGGTGATAGGCCACCTCAAATGGGAGATAGACCGCCAATGATGAATGATAGGCCACCTCAAATAGGAGATAGACCTATGATGGGTGATAGGCCACCACATATGGGAGACAGGCCGCAACATATGGGAGATAGGCCACCTATGATGGGAGACAGGCCACCTATGATGGGAGACAGGCCACCTATGATGGGCGGACCTCCAGTGATGGGAGACAGGCCTCCTCAAATGAGTGATCGCCCACCAGTGCCTGGAGACAGGGGTAAAGTGCCAGACAGACCATTGAAAAATGAAGCTGTGGAGAGACAGCAAAACCAAGATAGTAGGGGTCCTCAGGGCAAGGAAATCCGGCTTCCACAGGCACTGGAAAAAGTTTTGGCTTTTAAGGATGTGAGAGCTCAGCAAGTGGGTGTGTCAGCCGAGGATGCAATGGACCAGTCGTGTAAGTGAGCAATTGTCCGCTACTTTCATGTTGTTCTGTATTGGTTGTATTGGATGGTTTAGATGAAGGGATATGACCTGGATCAAGACTAGTTTATACTAGAATTTTAGACATGCTGGTTCTGGTTTTATGTGCTGTATTATAACTGTATATTGCATAAATGGTTTTTAAGGTGTTATTCTTAATCACACTTCTCAGTGTTTATGATGCATATTTGAGTATTGTGTGGTAGAATCGTTCTGTCTAATCGTTCTAATTAGAGTAATTAATGAATAGTTTCTGGTTAGAATGGAACTTACAGAACTTCATATGCTAAAAGAAATTATAAAGAAATATGGTTATGAAAATTGTAATATTGAAGTAATAGTACATGCAAATGTCTGTTAAGCATACAAACAGACTGTATGAATAATAGAATCCGAAATACATTGTGATTCTAGTAAGGAGTTCATTGCAGTATCCGTATTTATTTTGTAGGATAATTAATTTTGTATAGGGTCAGTGAGTGCTAGGGGTTTAATGTTGCACTTAACAATTTTTTAGTCATATGACGACGAAGGAATCCTTAGAGTACATGTAATGTGCCTCCTTGTTGTAGGACGGAATTCCACCGCTCTTTTATCTAGTGCTGCTTCACTGAGACAGCTTACCGAAGGCAAGTAAGACGCCTGCCTGACCCATTACGCTGATACGGGTCAACCAGTTGTTGCACTATCCCCTTCATGCTGAACGCCAAGCAAGAAATTACAACTTCCTCTTTTAAGGTCTTAGGTGTGACTCGAACCAGGATTGACCCTGGATCTACCGCTCCCAAAGTGGATGCTCTACCAACTGTGCTATCAGGGCCAGTAATTTTGTATAGGTACAACACTGTTTGTCAGGAGTTGTGTGCACTAAAGTCTTAAGATAGAATGCTTTCATCACAACGTTAACTTTTTGTTTGCACAGCTCCTCTTAGAGATGCTGATGATGATGATGATGAGGAGGAGGAAGTTACCATGGAGAAAGAGGAAGAGGAAGAGCCAGCCAAAACCACACCCACAGACAAGGAGGTGAGATTGACAGATTTATATCACCATGAAAACATATGTCAGGTGGAGAGCTCAGTGCTTCATGAAATTTAAGGTTGTTTCAGAGGTGTTCTGATTAATAATGTGTAATAGTGTATTTCCAGCTGTTTGAATCTGTGTTGCAGTTTTTTATCGTGGATTTATTTGAGTTTGACATCAGTAGTGTTGAATTTGATATCCATCTATTTTACATGCATCATGTTCATGTATTTTATTTATAGCTTGCTTTGGTAGTACTAATCATTCATTCATTCATTTTTTCATTTAAGTTTCTTGGTGTACATTAAGAAATGACTTGATCCAAATTGGTGCTGACTATTCTGATCACTAAAAGGAAAATCCACATGTTGTTGATAACAAAACCGTCTCTTTCAGTCCAAGAATAAGCGCCGTAAGAAGAAAAAGAAGAAGGCAAAAAAGAATCGCTTCCAAAAGCAAGAGGAGGTGACTCCATTAAAAGAAAAAGAGGATAGCCGTGTAGAAGTGGAGTAAGGCTGGTTACACAGTTGTAGATGAATGATTTAAACTTGCTGTCTGTTTTTTATTTCACCTCCACTCGCACAGTTCATTGGGCCTTGATGATGATGCCTATATGGCTATATGGCTATCTAGCGTTCCTCTAAGACCACGTCTTCCACCAATATGGTTGGAAATCTGTATATCACGGGTGGGAAAGTTCTTTGGTACCTTGCCAAAGGGTTGGTGGTTTATCCTGGGCACTGGTTTCTTCCACACATGACATTGACCCATGACTATGGCATTATATGACAATCAACTGTTAAAATGAATAAATAATGGAAGATGAACTATTTAAGGTTCTTTGTGTTTTGAATCTGAAGACATCATATTCAACATGATGATGTTTTACTTATATTTTTTGCGATGTCAGAATGTTGAGAAGTTTGTAAAAAAAATTTATAACTGAAGTCTGTTATCAACAAATAATGTCTAATTTCAGGTATGTACAGGAGCAACTGGATTTGGAGCCAACTGACCCTAACTATTACACATTTGCTAAAATATTTGAAGCATTTAAGGTAAGAAGTTGCTGAAATGTGTCAGACATCTGGACAAAAGTCAACGCTGAACCTGATTAACTCAAAATCTGTATACATGTAGATATGTATTAATGCATTTTTCGATGCTTGACTGTCTCCAGATATATTAAATCTGTTTGTGAAGGTGAGATTACTTGTGTATGAAATCATGATGTACATGTGTCATGAGTATCTAAATTTGCGTGCACATTATTATGTAACAAGTTATGAAAAACAATTTTTTTTAAATATATAGTTTACAGTTGTGCTAATTGAAATTATTTCTTTTGTGGTTGTCAGCTTACAGAACCAGAAAAGTTACCGGTGAGAAGTGCGGCAGATGAAAAGCGAGAGGAGAAACAAGCGGAGCCTGTCAAGTCCCGAGGGATACTGGCTGATGAGCCAGAAATGGAGAATGATGATGATGATGATGTTAGTTAGTCAAGATGCTTGTATTTCAGTCGCTAAGACACACATGGTGTTGTTTCAGTCACATCCTTCCACAACTATTTTTTAGGAATTTCTGGGAATAATATGTTGCATAAATCTAATATGTTGCATAAATCTAATAGGGCTGTTACGGTTGAATATGGTACATATTGAGCTTGCTCTCGTGTGGAAAAATTCGCAAAGTGACCAGCCAAAGTTCTGTGGTTTTATCCAAGCTTTCCGATTCTCAAAGTTTACTCCACCCATGAAATGAACCATCATATTCTTCAGTACAATCTTAAATCCCAATGCCTGGGTCTTGTACATGTCCATTTGCAAGAATGGTGCTATGTGCTTAAATTATCTCACTCAGTGACAAAGGGATTCTTTGATCTGTGGCGTGAATCAACTTTATTCTGGGAGAGTCCACTGGTGTTTATCCTGTTTCAAATCCGGCTTCGTCTGCACTTGTTTGCAGAAGTGTGTCATGCATGATGATTTGTGGTTCTCGGTGTCCTCTAGACCTTGACCCAGTGGCCGATACATAAGTGACAGAATATTATCATTGTCACAATGAAAGGAGGATACACAAGTAGGCCTGACAGCTTTGAGGCATAGAGCTATGGTTGAGTGCCAAGGTTTTTATAGTGAACAGCTAATGCTATGTACTTTGTGTCCACTTTTTATGTCTTTTTTCCAAGCCATGAGAACGTCAACATCATTAGCGAATGCCATTTGTTTTTCCTGAAGGGTATGTTTAGCCTGGCTGTGCTGTTTTAAGATAAGTTACCGATAAATGACTCCTATCAATGAAATCACACTTGACGTGATTACTTCCTACTACAATAAATGTTTGCAAATGGTAGTATCTGTCTCTTGTCTTTTCCAGCTCCCGCCAGTTGAGGAGGAGAAGCCGAAGATGTCCAAAAAGAAGTTGAAGAAGCTAACAAGATTAAGTGTTGCCGAGTTAAAACAGGTGGGATGTTCTCTTGTCTCGTGCTCTGAACGAACAGCATATGCAGGAAGTGACTAAAATTTCGCCCAGAAATATCATTTTTAGAGACAATTCATGACATAAAGTGTTACGTTTGGTGCTGATATTTACATTTTTCCAATTAGAGTATCATCCTGCCTTCCAAACGAAGCTAAAATACCTTTGTAACATCAACAGAACCCTCAGAATCAGGTAAACTTATGCAATTTAGTCATGGTGAAAATTTAGGTCTTTTACCGACAAACCGAGGCCTCCGTGGCCTCCGTGGATAGCATGCCAGTGTGGTGTAATGACTCGGGAGCCTTTAGTAAGTGCGGTGGCTGTAAGTTTCAAGTCCAGCCAACAGTACAAATGATTTTTGTTATGACTTGTAGCATTTGACAAATATCACTGTAAAGACACATCACACAGTGTGAACGTTGCCATGTACTGTCCAAAACACCAATACTTTAATTCCACTGATAGTGTACCCATCCTAGGGCATTTTTAGAGGCAAATAAGGTATGACTTTTGGTGCAGAGACGTGCATTTTCCAGGAGAATGTCAATCTTCCTTCTGAAAGATCAAGAGAACTTTTAGAATTGAGCAACCTAAGTGTGGATTGGGTCTACAGTAGTTGAAATAAACTTTGATAATAATCACTGACATGACAAGACAATTCAAAAGGATATGAATTTTCATCCAACATTTGTTGGTGATGTAAAAAGGGCATTCATCCTTTGCCACTCAATTTATGCTTCTGACCTCGTTTGTTTGACAGCTGGTAACACGTCCGGATGTTGTGGAGATGCATGATGTTACAGCACAAGATCCACGTCTACTGGTTCACCTCAAGGTAATCTCCCCAATACCCCACTCCCTCCACTCCCACCCCCCCTCCACTCCCATCTGAACAAAGAAATATAAGAACATCCACTACAAGTCATGTACTTTGTGGAATAAGAGCTATAAAATTGGCAATACACATTTTTCATATCATAAAGTTTCACATGTTCATAGTCTTATAATGGTTGAGTGGTTAAAGATACTACCAAAACGGTCATAATAGTCTTATCAACAAGGCTTAACTCCTGGAAAAGGCCCTGAACTGCTTTGATAAGCATTTCCCCAAGCTCAAATCTGACACATACTGAAAGATTTGATACATTGATTACCTGTTTGTTCATCCCAATTTTCCCAGTGTGCACTAGGTCAGATATTCATGGTGTTCTTACCTATCTGTTAATGTTACAGTTGTTTGTTTTAGGTCACGTGTAACTTAGTTACAGTTATTTGTTTTAGGTCATGCCTAACTTAGTTACAGTTATTTGTTATACGTCATGTGTAACCTAGTGACAGTTATTTGTTTTAGATCACACGTAAGTTAGTTACAGTTATTTGTGTTAGGTCATGCATAACTTATTTACAGTTATTTGTTTTAGGTCACGCCTAACTTAGTTACAGTTATTACTGTCAAGGGGAGTGTGTCCAGGCTGAGTGGCCTGGCAACTCTGATTTCTTCCTCCCATAAAACCCAACTTATGCTACTATTGAAAAATTCTTGAGTATAGTGTCAAAACAGCAGTCAAATAAATCAGATATTTCTTTTAGGCCACCCGTAACACAGTGCCTGTCCCGCGACATTGGTGTTTCAAGAGAAAGTACCTACAGGGCAAGAGAGGTATAGAGAAACCTCCTTTTGAACTACCAGAGTATATTCAGGCCACAGGTATCATGGAGATGAGGCAGGCTCTACAAGATAAGGTGAGACTGAATTGTTTAGGTGTTTTGGGTTTTGGTGGCAGATTTGCTTTAGCATATCTTGTCTATATATTGGTGAATTGAGCCGGCTGGTTTCAACAGGTAAGATTTATGGATAGATATACAATAACTTACAGATTAGAGGGTGAAGATCTCAGATTTTTTTTCTTTTTTCATAATCCTGTTTGTATGGCAGCACGATTATGAGCTGTGTAGTGGAAAATCCAAGCCAGAGTTACATGAAATGGTATTCATGTAATATGAAAAATATGCATAGAGGGCTTTTTACCTTGAAATCCATTCAAAATATTTTGAATGCATGCATGTATGGTGTGCCGAGTGAGCTGTGCCAAAGTGCTTCAGTGAGCAACAAAATATTAGTACTCTCTGGCCATAAGTGGGAAGGTCTGTCAGCAACCTGCCGATGGTCGTTGGTTTCCCACCAGGCTCTGCTCAGTTTCCCCCCACCGTAATGCTGGCCACTGTCATATAAGTGAAATATTCTTGAGTACAGTGTAAAACACCAATCAAATAAATAAATAAAAAATAAATAAATATTAGCACTGGTAGGCTTACCATCTCTACATATCTTCTACCAGAATGCATGTTACATGTATGATCTGTGAGAGTGTGTCATGACAAAACAGGCAGATTGAGGTCAGACGGTGGACCGGTAACAAAGAACAGGTCTTTCAAGTCATCATTGAAATGTGAATATGTGTTTCAGAAGCTAGTTACAAATATAAATGCAACACTTCTCTGCTCCAACTTACCACGATTAGGTTCAGCTTTACAGGTTTGCCTTTATTGTTGTAAGAAAATCCATTTTCACGCAGTTTGTTTGAATCAGAACTCGTGATCACATCTTACCAGTGTAGGCTTTGATGATCTAACAATGGCATTCATTGTATGAAAATTTGAAAGAGGAGGAGGTGCCAAGCTATAACCTATTGAGTATTCAGATGTAAACAGCTGAGTTATGTTGATATCATGGCTGATTCCAGCCTTTCACACAACTCTGGGTATGGTCACAGCAGAGACTCGATCCGACCACCTAAGTCTCACTGTTAAGCCCTGTAGTTGACCCCCATGCGGTGCGGATTACCAGCCTAAGCCTTTATGAAGTTTAATTAGAGGGGAAGGGGAGTCTAATATCTCATGTCATGCCACTCCCAACTCAGACTGTGTGGAAGTAACCAACAGGGAGTTAGTTATTTCACAGGTCTTCACAAAATTTTTTTTTTTTTTCCTGACGAACGACGGACACAACCTTGAGAACAGATCAATTGCTTGTTACGCACAACCAACAACATTTCAGTGAGGGTCTAGCTGGACTAGTGAGTGTATAATTGTCCTTCTCTCAGTCCATACCTGGAGAGTTTACCCCATGTGGCAAGGCCCAGAAGTCAGATTGTCACTGGGGACTGGTCACTCTCCCCTGTCATCTCCTCCGGCAACTCAGATTGGCTAAACTTTATGGCCAGAAACTATTGGTTAAATTCTATGTGATTTACGGTAGCATTTATATGCTGAATATCTTGTGGTAGATTTTTAACTAGAAAACAATATTTTCACTGAATATTAACTTTTTCTAGTTGGCCGTGATTTAGAAACCACTGATTTGACATTACAGGCTGGTAGAGTTAAACTATAAAGTGTCTTTGCGTGTCGATGGAACCTTAATGAAAATGTATTGATGGAACTTTAATGAAAATGTTCTTATTATGTGTGCAGGAGGACCAGAAGACAATGAAGGCAAAGATGAGGGAGAAAGTTCGGCCCAAACTTGGGAAGATTGACATTGATTATCAGAAACTTCATGATGCATTCTTTAAATGGCAAACCAAACCAAAAATGACTATTCATGGGGATCTCTATTATGAGGTTTGTTGAAATAAAAAATGTGTGAAGTAATATAACATATAATATTTTACATTTACATCTCTCAGCTCAATAACTTTGGGAGTTTTGTTGTCCACATTTATTATTATTAATTATGAAATGAAGTTGAAGTGTTAGAAGATCCCTGGCTGAGGACGTCATCATCAAGTAACACCAAAATGAAGTATATATAAAGCACTGTGACTGGAAAAATGATTGACTTTTTTATTTGAATTTTCCAGCCAAGTAAAACATTTTACTTTAAAACATTGGATTCTATGTTGGTCTGTTGGGAACAATAGGTCTCAGTGATGTCATCCATATTTTTGGTTTGAAATAGTTTGATTCCGTGCGGCAATATGCATTTTGAAAAAAAAATTTTTTCCTGCACAAGTGATCTTTCATCTAACATACATGTGTATATAAAGTGAGAGTTATGTATGCATGTACTTCATGCTCAGGGAATGTAATTGCATCTGGATGACATCAAGATTCCATGTCAAGAAATCACTCCAGTGCTCATCTGATTACAAAAACATTTTGGTTTATGTATACCATGGATGGAGGAAACTGCATAGGTTGTAATTAACATGTGGTACATAGATTATTTCAATAAATGTCTTTGTTCTGGTGCTCTGTTCTCAGGGCAAAGAGTTTGAGACAAAATTGAAGGAGAAAAAGCCGGGGAATCTTTCAGATGATTTGAAGACAGCCCTGGGAATGCCTGTGGGGGCGGTAAGTGGCATATTAATTTTCTGGCATTTAACAGCTTGCATGAAAGTCTTAAGAACTTGAAAACAAACTTTATTCCTTTCTACATGTACTTATTTATAATGAATGAGTATGTAAATTTCTTTGATTTGTACTCTTTAGCAGCGCGTAGCAATAAGTAGATGATAATAACTACATGTTTCTTGTACAGTTTGGTCCCAAAGTTGCGAGAAAACTTTTGGAACTGGAAAGTCAACATTGTGTAAGATGTAACTATTTGTCATTCAATACATCTCCTTTCTTACAGAGCACTGTTCCCCCTCCCTGGCTTATTGCCATGCAAAGGTATGGTCCACCACCTTCGTATCCTAATCTTAAAATACCTGGTCTGAATGCTCCCATCCCTGAGGTAAGTCAACCTGTATTCTCTTTCACTTAGGTGTGTTATAATGGGGATAGATTGTTCAGTATAAGATACTAACAACCCCTTTAAGTTTGCTAGTAGTAACTGAGAAAGTGTAGATACGCTCTGCTATTGATACCTTTAGCGTTAAGCCAGAAGTAAAGCTCTCTCCGGTTTGGTCGCAGCTTTAAGTATTGAGATTTGTTACATCCTCCAAGGATTAACCACAGTCATCCATTGGAATGAATTGTTCTTGAGTAAGGCAGGAAACTCCAAAGGTACATGGACTCACCCTGCCACCAGAAGACATAGTGAAGGTACAGCTGATAACTCCTCATTGTTATATGACCTAAAAAATTGTTAAGCATAACCCTAAGCATACATATATACGTACATAAAATATGTCTGAAATAAATATAAATATATCTAATACAGTAGCTGATCAAGTTACATGTAGTAGCTTGAGTTTTTTTTAACTTTGTCTTCTGTTTTCCCCATCAGAATTGTGCTTTTGGTTACCATGCTGGAGGCTGGGGTAAACCTCCTGTGGATGAGACAGGTAAACCTCTGTATGGGGATGTGTTTGGCACACAAGGAGTAGATTTACAGGTGAGTTACCCTCGTGAAACAAGTGAATGTCACACCTATGTTTGATTTTTTCGTCTCATCTATGCATGGCAAATCATGTGTGTGGCGGAACAGTTCTCACTCTAAGTGAGCCTCTGACCAATGGAGTTGCTTCAAGCCCAGCAACCTGCGGATGGTTGTGGGTTTCTCCCAAGCTCTGCCCGGTTTCCTTCCACCATAATGCTGGCCACCAGTAGATAAACACTTTCTGCGTGACTGGTTTTAATTTAGAATGTTTAGGGTGGATCACTCCTATTATTAATGTCTCCTGATGCATTTTTTTTGTCCGCCATAACATTTGTGATTAATGTCAAAATGTTGATTTTGCACTTGTATCCATAACCTCAGTTATTAATGTTGTTGGTGTTGCTCCAGACCCCAGCAGAGAAGGAGGAGCTGGACAAGACTCAGTGGGGAGAATTGGAGTCGGAGTCAGAGTCTGAGGAATCCTCGTCGGAGGAGGAATCAGAGGAGGAAGGTGACCAGGCCACAGGGTTGATCACACCAGCAGGAGAGGGGTAAGCCTGACACATGGTAACACAAACCATAGCACACCTGGTTTGTTTTCTGATTTGTCTTCTGCTGGTAAAAAAAAAGTTATTGGTCAGGTAATTGAAAAACACTTGTCTTGGCCTTGAAAAAAACAGGTAAATTAATCCTTCTTATGGGAAACTTATGGGAGACAACTACTAATAACTGACTTCCTTGGTAGGTTCCGCAGTTCGAAATTAAAGGTGAATGGGTGCACCCTTTAGCCACTGCACCTCAAAAATATTACCTGTGTAACCATTTTGTAAATCTAGTGCACCCATCAAAAAATTTTCTAATACGACCCGTGGTTTCTAGATGGGCATAGTCTATGTAATAGAATATATGTGCTTTATAAATTCCAATTTAGGACAAAAAAATGTACTGAACTGCCTGCAAGTTACATTGTGGTATAGTACGACTGTAATGGCCAGACTCCATGTAAATTTATGTGATATCTTTGTTTTGTGTAGGTTGGTGACCCCAAGTGGTATGACCTCTATACCAGTGGGTGTGGAAACACCGGACATGATCGAGTTAAGAAAGAGACGTATTGAAGATGCCATGGACCAGGGTGGGGACACACCGGCTCTATACACTGTACTGCCAGAGAAGAAAACAAACGTGGGAGGGGCTATGATGGGTTCTGCTCATATTTATGATATTGCAGCTGCTACCGTGAGTGTCTTTTTTGTACTTTGACAACTTCTTTGACCATGTTTGACAAATTTTGTACGCTCTAACTTGAAATACTGATTTCTTGTCCAGACTTTTTTCCACAGCAGTTGACTCCAATGAGACTTGCTTGTGCGCCGTAGTATTATGGAACTGCATTTTTTGTCGTGTTTCTACTGAATTATTTTCTATTTTATAACTTTTGGGCCGAGTTAAACTGGAAGAAACAGAGTCTTACATGAACCAAATTCCGTTGTGTTTTTTCAGGGTGCTCCTCGTCGCCTTGGAGACAAGATGCCAGCAGAGGGCGTGGAAGTGGCACTGAACCCTGACGAGTTGGACATGGACACAGCGGCCATGCAGGCTAAGTACGACCAGACGGTGAGAGAACAACAGTCGCAGCTAGAGAAGGAAGACTTAACAGACATGGTGGCAGAACATGCAGCTAAGCAAAAGGTGAGGCAGTTCTCATTTTTCATCTTTGATCGTTGTGGTTGAGAGGAGTGGATTTATTGGACATTATTTAGAAACAGCACGAATGAATGAACGAACAGTTAACTCCACACCAGCAATATTTCAGCCATCTTGTGGCAAGACAGGAACCTGTACAATGTGAATGTTCAAATAAATTTGAGTAAAAATGATAAATCCAATTGGAATTGATTTGTGGTTGAGAAGAGTGGAGCAGAAAAGTTTGTTTTGTTAACATTGTGGAAAGATAAATAGGGGCTGCTGAATTGAAAAATCGTGAGATTGAATCCGTCACTGTGGTTGGGTGGTGATGTAGAGTCGATTCGTTGTGGAAACATGCTGGTACATTTCAAGCGATAGGATGCAGTTAATGTCAAATGAAATCTTGTTTCAAAATGTTATTTTCCTTAAAATTATGGAAATGACATGAACACGAGCCTTTCTGATGACCTGTAAATCTTGCTCAAAAGCATGATTTCATCCTTAAACTTCATGCCACAATCATTGTCAGTAGATTGTGAATCACAGGTAGGCCATATTGTTACAGCAGCTTTTCGTGGCAGCTTTCACTGTAAATGGTTGATTTGTGCAGTGACCATTTATAATTTTTCTCTTTTCAGAAAAGGAAAAAGCAGTCACAAGACACAAGTCGATCGGCCAAGAAATACAAAGAGTTCAAGTTCTAGTGTGTCATTGGGACAGTTTTCTTCTTAATTTGTACATACGCATCATTACTGACTCACATCCCATATCTTAATACCTGAACGTGTTTCATCAACAGTTTTGTGATTACAGTAAATACTGTATACTAGAGACTTGTGTTGAGAAAGGGAAATACATACAATAAAACTGTTTACTGTAAATCTTCAACCTTTTCAACCTCTGAAGCGCTTTTTTTACAGTTGAATTTATTCCTACAGTTATTATGAAAATTACACTAAAATGATTTGTCTGTGTCGTTAAAGACGCAAGCTTCATAAGATTGTGCAAATTATTTCTCTACACTTCATAGTTCTCTCAGAATGTTTCAAAATATTGGTAGCAGGTGCTGTTGAAAAGGTTGATGAATTAGGGTATGTACAACATAAATCAGGTTTTTCTTTCCAACCTGTGTATTGAAATCCTGTTAAATTCAGTACAAGAAAGCTTTTTCAACTTGAACATTTTGTAACTGATATTTTAGATCATGTAAAGCATTGCACTCAGAGAATTCAAGAAATGAGAGATGAGTAAACGATACATAAGTGGGTTTGATTCTTAACCTTTGTGGGGAATTTTAAAGTTGACGTTGCTATCACATGGTAAAGCGACGTCACTTCATTGAAGAACCAGCTTTTCACAATGAACACCCAAGAAAGGGCTCATTGACTAAAAAAAGGATAAACCTAGTCTTTATAGCTGCCCCTTTTTTTAGCGAGGCGAACAGCGCTGTTAAGTTGCTCTGTCTGTCAGCTGATTGTTTGACATCCTATCTTCAAACATGGGTCATTAACTCAATGAGTTGCCTTGAGCGCAAGACAACAGCAACATTTGTGAAGGATGTCGCAGCTGTTGCTAATTCGAGGTTGTAGTGGCATGCTTCCCAACTGTATAATTAGGAACATTTCTGAGAAATATTTAATTACACTTTTAACAGAAGTAAAGTGCTTTGATTTTCTGTACCAAAGCAGAAACAGTTTGGGTTGCAGTTTTCTCATAACATAAAACTGCATATGAATGTACCATTTTTATAGTGAAACATTGAGAAATAAGGGTATAGGTACATAATTTAGAGACTTTAAAAGTTTGCCTTCACTTTAGGAAACTGGTCATTTGAGGGGTAAAATACATTTGTGTGATTTTTGGAACCAATGCCCCATGAACCGATTTCTCTGGAGTGCTAGCCAGTGCGTGTTAGCAAAGGTCTCAACAAACTTCTCATTTCCCACATACATGTATAGATGCCATTGTTTGTGTTGGAATAAAGTCTTATCATCACACAGTTTTTCTCTTTGAGTTAGATTTTAATCCTCTCTGACGTTTAACATCTGAGGCTAGTTTATTCAAAAAGCATACTGAAGAGTGACAGTATTTAGTCCCGTATCGTCTTTTGGGGACTGTAAGTTTCAACCCATCTGTCAGCTAACAGTTTGATTGTTATTTATTACCATACACAAAGAATATTTCACCTATACCATGTAAGTATTTATGGCTAGAGGCATGGTAATGGTATGGTTCCTCAAGTCTATATGGTGTGAAGCTGAAGATAGTCATGGGTTTCCCTTGGGCTCTGCCTGGTTTTTTCCCGCCATGATGCTGGTCACCCTTGTATGAGTGAAATATTCTTGAGTACAGCGTAAAACACTAATCAAATTAAAAAAAACCCAAAGAAATACATCACTTGTCTGGGGAAGATGGGCTGGAGGAAGCTATTGCCCATTTCATAAAGCACATGTAGCGTTATGTTCACATAACTAACATGGCAACTAATACCTACAGTACTGGTCGCTAAGGAAGTTCAGTGTAGATAACATTACATGCGTTTTGTGAAACGGGCCCCTAAAACTTCAACCCCATACTAGTGGAAGTCCAGTGATCTCTGTCAAATGTAAGATCGGGCAAATGGCCCTACAATTTCTGTTCGCTTATTGTCACTAGGGTCCCAAGCACAGAGTTGACACTTTCAAATTGTATTTCATGTTTATTGAAATAATAACAGAGTACAAATAACATCAACAAAAATGCCGCAAGAATACATACCATTAAATTATACATGTACAAGCATTTCAGCACTTTAAGCAGGTTGGCAATAGTAGTTTAAGTGAAAAGCAAAGTAGGGTTTTGACTGTATCACAGTAGCACGTGACGGATGAAAATATTCAACAGAACTGATTGCATGATGCTGTCATTGTCAGAACACACTGTACATTAGGGATTAGAAGTAAGGTAATGGTGAACAGACCTCATTCGATCAATCCAACTTCTTCGTTAACAAGTAATTATGGTAAGATAAAAATATGAGAGGTTCAATCAGCTAAGGTTCCATTAAAAGATCACGAGTTTCAGTTCTTTCATGTGATATAAGAGTTTCTTATACTTTATAACGATGCTTTTTCTTGGCCCTATCGTGGCTAAATATGGTTAAAATTGTACCATTTTCAGGACAGAAAGAAAATGAATTGTTTCTACTGACTTTCACAACAACCAATCAAAGAGTTGCTTGTCACATGGCACTTGTTTATTTTCAGTGGACACATAATCTGCTTAATGCATGGCAAATTTAGACATTGACATCATTATGATACATGTTTACTAATAAACACAACCTATTCAAACTCACCAGCTGCATTAATATTCATTAACTTAAATATCTGACCATTTTTCTCCTTCACTGTTTTGATATATTTACTCTGTAATCAAAACAGTAACTTGTTTCTTTTTGTGCGTTTTCCGAAAATTGCCAAACACAATTCACAGCGACCATTTAGAACTTGGCTTGAAGATACACAACTTTGATGTTACTGAACAGGAGTTAAAAGCTATGTACAGTAAAATGGGTGAAAGAACCAAATAGTACAAAAGGGAAGCATTTAACATGGCCAGATTTTCACGTCAACATCTTGAAAAATGTACCGGATACCAAAATCACTAACCCAATGCTAACAAAAGCCAACCTTGTAAACCAACGAAGAAAGACTGACATCACATTTTATGACATTACACGATACAGTATCATTATCATATACTGACTGTTCTCAATAATTTCAGTTGATGGCTTTGCTGATCATTTGGTTACTCCCCTTGGTAGGGAGGTGGAATCCTTATCAATTTGTGCACCATACTGACAGAATGAATCCTTTGAGCTTCTATATCCATCTAAAGCAGCATTATGGTACAGCTGTTTTGTATGACATTATCTTTATGTCTGAAATACAGAGCACATCAACCTGTCACCACACATAGGTCTGTTTCCAGCCATGGTAGACCTACATTTAGGACAATATACATGATGTATGTGTAGCTACAAGTATGAACAGCTGTAGTCTACAATCAACCTGTAGTTAAACTAACGAAAAGCATACTCTTTTCACACTACTCTATTCACGTCAACATTAATATAGACTTCAAGTTGTACACAGGGCAGACAGAGATATAGTGGAGGCGCAATTTTGTATTGTGTGCAGTTGTCCTATGTTTTATCCAAAAGAAATAGCTGTTTTGAGATGAAACAACCCAAATGAAATTAAAGATTTCTTAATTTCTAATTTGCATTAATAATACAGAGGGCATAGTTCATTATGTTGGTACAAATTTCTGAAACTCTTTAACATCAACAAGTAATGGAGTAAACAAAGGGAAGAGTACCAGAGCAGTTTTCTTAAGACTATCAAGACATGTCAAACACCTTGGCATCTTCAGAGGACAGCCCTAGCAAACACTCTAGTCAACTTGTAGGGAAAGGAAAAACACCCAATTCTCAACACAAGTACATTATACAAGTACTTTAGCACCATAGGTCTACCTCCTCAGGTTGATATCAGCGTAAATCTCTATCATATACGTAACAAAAAAATAGACAGAAATAACGTATTACTAAACACCAGGCCATGAGATCACAAAACAATCACAACACAAGACTTAAGTCAAAGTTTCTAATCACTTTAGAATTGTCATTTTCGATGTCACCAGACCCAAATATTGGTTGACAGTGTAAACTCTGGGTAAGTTATTGTACAAGCCATTTCAGCCAAAATAACCGAAAGGAACATACGAAATTTTAATAACTGAAGTTTTGACTTAAGTCTAAGATCGCTTTGTGATCGCGGGGCCAGATGATTAAGAAAATGTGCACAAGGAAAACTACATGTTCTGGAAAGCAACATGTTTAAGAAGCACCTTTCCCATACTACACATTCTATTATAATCTCATCTCCATGTGTATGTGGGGCATCCATTTTCTACACATGAGAAATACTTTCAGCTCTGTGTGAAATAATGAACAGAAATAGTAAAATGCATCAGCAGTTCATGAAACTTCTAGTAGTCAGGTCTTTGATGACAATGCCTTGCTATGAGTAGCCATGGATTTATATGGGAAGGTCTATTAATAATTTCAAACCTCACGTTTGTGTCCTGAAAAAAGTACCATATGATCACCATCATACATGTAACACAGTGACAGTCTCCATGCCAACCCCACCCGCCCTCACTCCTCACCACAACCACCACCCTTGATTTTCTTTCATAAGACAAGTATGTTACTGAAATACACTGTAGGGTAATGTATATTACATGTACAGTTACAGTCAGCCTCCTAGAATCAAGGACGCAATGGTCGTAATATAGGGAAAACAAATATAAGCTGTCTTTTGAAACTAACTCTTTGTTCCTGGAACCCTGTTATTTTCATGAATAGTATATCTATACAGCAGCTGTGGTGCACTCTCCAAGTGTCCATTAGACATAGGTACAACATTCCATATACAGATAACTGTGGATACTGCACAGTACAAAGTGCTGCACACCAGGATAGCTACATAATACCTCCTGTTTAAGCCCACAACTAGAATAAAGCCACAGGTAATGTATTAACTGTAGGCCATCTCCCCAACTTCCTTAGAGCTCTTGCTTTGACCTGAAAAAAAAAAAGGATCTTAAAAGTGACTTTCATATGCTTAAGGAGAATTAGTTTGGGGCAAGCACAAATGTCAACAATATTATTATGCCTGTGTAATTAAATCTGATGCCAGAACCTCAAAATATTTAAGAAAAATTCTGAATCTATCACAATACACGTACATCAATACGCTATTTATTAATTGTATTATATTTTTGACTGTTCCCATATGCACATGAATGAGTGATTTCCACAATTTCCATATTTAAATAAAGGTCAAGGTGGGGGGAAATTTAATGTCATTTCTAATTTCTTCAACCAAAACTGTGAAACAAACAAAACACTAAAGAAAAGGTCAAAAAGAATTCTTGTATCAATAAGACCACCAAAAGATCGAGAAGAGGGAGGGCTGTAAGTAAGGCTGAAATCTGCCACGCACTGATTTAATATGATGAGCTAGGATGTGCCACAACAGTGGTTGGGAACATGACTCTGGTTTGTTTTGGTAAATGTCTGTCACATTCGGCTGGGAAGTGAAGTTCCATAACCAAGACTGAGAAATGTGAATAGATCCATTGAAGTGGCGTGCTAAATAGTCAAACCACAATCTAATGTCTATATGTATGAGGCTTTATTTAATTTCACTAAGTGATTTGGTCAACTGAAATTAATCATAATCTAATTGAATTTGGCAACACAAATTAAAGCAATAAATTCATGTATGAAATCCTAAACCAGTAGATTTGTAGAATTTGTGTTCACCAGAGCTTATGAGATAAGTTGATTTTACAGTGGGGTATCAATTATTGAAGGTCAAAAATAATTTGCCTGACAGAATTCCCTTTGTTATACATTCTCTCTCAGTATTTTATAAATGCACATGAATGTGTTAAAGAATTTTCACTGCCAAAGCCTTGCACAAATCCTGAGGCCCAGAACGCTTAATTATATGTGAAGACAAAACACTCCTAAACACACCAGTCATGCAAAGAAGGCAGTTTTCATAAAGCACCTTACAAGGGGAGGCAAACACCATGCAAGGTTAGCGCAGAGTTATCTCCACCTGGGCCACTGCTTGTCTTTGCTTGTCAGCGGTACATAGATCACACCCATCAGCGTGGTTGTTTCTATTGACCCGTCCATCAACTTGTCCACTTGCTTCAGGTTCTGATTGGCTCCCGCTGGACCTACAGGAATAATCAGCCTACCTCCTGGCTTTAACTGCTCAATCAACTGTGGATGTAAGAAGACAGGAACATATCAAGAACTTAAAATGCAAACTAACATACGGATACTGAAATGCATATATTAAAGTCAACAAACATAACAGAATAAATGTTTTGAAAGTACTGAATCCTATGACAGTATTAATCATCTACACATGTAGCCAACACCACCAGCCTTTGAACCTTTGGGAGAGAGGGTAAGCCAAGAAAATGTACAATGCGCCATAAAGAAATCAAAAGGAGCCATTGCTTTTTTTAGAAGGTTTTGTGATCACACGTCACTCTGTTGTCGAAATGTTCTACCTAGAAACCAACATATGGCCTGACAAACTCGCTTGCTTATTTGCATAGGACTAATACTATGCCCCAAGAAAGGCTTTAGGCAGCTCAACACAATAATACTTCAGCAATAAATTTTTAACTTGATCTTTAATAGACATAGCACACAGCAGTACATACTGCTTCTGGCATTTCCGGTGCAGCTGCTCCTACGTGGATTGCATCATAAGGTGCTTCTTCTAAGTAACCTTTCCTACCGTCACCAACCACCATCTTAACTCGTCCACTCTCAACAAGTCTCTGTATAGAGGGGTCTTTCCTTAAGTTAACCAATGACCCCTCAACAAGTTCAGGGATGTGATCAATACCAACAGCTTTTCCGCTTTCTCCTACCTTTGTGAAAGAAAAAATAGAAGAGCTATACAGTATTATTTATTTATTTATTTCATTGGTGTTTTACGACGTACTCAAGAATATTTCACTTATACGACGACGGCCAGCATTATGGTGGGAGGAAACCAGGCATAGCCTGGGGGGAACCCAAGACCATCCGCAGGTTGCTGGCAGATCTCCCCATGTACGGCAGCCAGCATGAGCTGGACTTGAACTCACAGCAACCGTTTTGGTGAGAGACTCCTGCATCATTATGCTGTGTTAGCCCGCTAACCAACTGAGCCACGGAGGCCCCTATACAGTATTATGTTTATTCATTAATTTGTTCAATAGGCATAAAAAGGCTGTACTCTGACACTTTCTGAGTACTGGCCTCTTCCTTTATATTAGTGAGTCTGCCAACTTTGATCGGAAATGAAGGTTCTACAATGTACAGTAACAGATGGGCAAGGACTAAATCCTAGCATGTCACCCACCATTATAGCCATACAGGCTGTAAGGTATCCACTTCCAGATCCAACATCTAAAGCTTTCCCTCCTTCCTTCAGCTGTTCTGATAGCAGTTCCAGAGCATGTGCATGCTACAATTACATACATGTAAAACACCGATAATGTGATTCATCTGAAAAATTACAACTGAAATACATGTACTTTAGCTAATGTGAAAACTGACACAACCATTGGGAAAATTCTAATCTTTTAGTTGACTGGCATCTTGCAGACTTCCTCATTAAAACAAAAAAAAAGAAACCACTATAAGCACACAATTTTTCATTTGACTTGTGTTTCCCACTCTATTCAAAATTATGTAGGTTTTACAGAGCTTGTTTGAAGAAGGCTCGGAAACAATGGACCTACTAAGCTACGTTAACACTATGACTTTCAATGTGCCAAGAACACTTTCAAGTGCCAGTAGTCTGGCCAGTCAGGACAAAGCTTTCTACTCCATGCTACAACCTTTTTACATACAGCAGGGCAAATTTCAACATAGACACCTAAATAACTAGAACTACACTGACCCGAGCTACCAAGTTCAGTGCATCACAAAGAGGACTGTTTTTATTTGTGTACCAAAATAAAGTTGTGCTCAAAATATCCCTACATAAACACCAAGTAAACATGCACAAAAATTAAGAAAATGGATGCTCATTTCACACCTCTTTTTTTTTCTTCATGCAATATTCGTAAGTGAGAAAAGATCTAGTTCTTCTTGTCTCTTTCACAAACTGTTGTAGTACATGAATTAGTCTGATGTTAGGCCAGCATTATGGTAGGAGAAAACCAGGCAGAGCCTGGTGGAAACCCATGACTATCTGCAGGCTGATGCAGACCTTCCTGGAAGAAAAAGGATCCCACAAAGTTCGTTTATTTATTTATTTCTTTGAATGGTGTTTTCGGTCGTGGTCAAGAATATTTCACCTATGTGACGACAACCAGCACTAAGGTGGGATGAAATCTGGCAGAGCCCAGAGGAAACCCTTGACCGTCCGCAGGTTGCTGTCAGACGCAAGCCAGCATGAGATGGAACACACAGCTGCCGCATTGGCAAGAGACTCCATGTTCATTGTGCCGCGCTGGCGCACCTCGACCACTGAAATTCCTTTATGCTGATCCCCTAAGGTGGACATGGTTTAATACTGGACAGTGAAGTTTAAAACACTCACCATGTGGGGAGCACTGATGGTTACTGCATACCCAATGCTCTGAGGGGAATCTGCATATGGATTAGCTCTACTGAAGTGAGCTCGATCTACAGCCTTCATTGCATTGGCCACAGCTGGGTTTTTTATAATACCATTGCCTGCAAAATTCAACATGTGGTGGCTGCATAAAAACACATCATGTTGGAAGAAAATAGATCACGTCAAGCAGAAGTTTTTCATTTTTTCCTTACTGTAAAAATTTAAGTTTCAAATACATTTTGGTCAATGACGAAAAACACTTTATAGAAGTGACGGAAACTAATACCACTGACACATCAAAACACAATGTGCCTCACTGAGCATCAGTTTGCACTGAATATGGTTGTGGACACACCAAATCTGCTTATAAATCAACTTCGATGAACTCTGATTTCAGTCCACATGCATATGTTTGAGAAATTTGATTTTATTTGATTCAATTCTGTTTAGTTATGCAAAGTTAATAAGCAAGACAGAGTTCCGTTCTGCATAACTCAACTGGATTATGACTGGTTTGCAAAACACGGACTTCCAGAGATATACAGGAAGTAATGACATACTATCACATCATTATGATTTATTTATTTACTTCATTGGTGTTCTACATCGTACTCAAAAATATTTCAAATATGTGACAGCAGCCAACATTATGGTGAGGGCCAGAGCCCAGGGGAAACCCACGACCATCTGCAGGTTGCTGGCAGAGCTCCTCACGTTCGACCCGACAAGAGGAAGCCAACATGAGCTGGACTTAAATTCACATCAACCGCATTGGTGGGAGGCTCCTAGGTAATCGCACCCTGCTGGCAATCTACCCCCTTCGGCCATGGAGGCCCCGACATCACTATGAAGGAACTCCCACCAATCAGAGCTTTGGGAACCACATTTAGCTGAATCCTGTGTGTCCACATCAATCTTCACCAATGCACACTGGTAGGAGATGAGACAATGGAAAATGTATTCCAAAACACATCTGCCTTTGTGTAAACACCAAAAGGAAACATCCAGAAATCAATTCACTTACGCTGAAGATTTTCAACCAAATTTATGTTTGAATTTCCGCTTGATCGCCAAGCCATATTGAACTTGAAACAATGTGAAAATCCCAACAGTAAAAGAGCAAAGTTTGATGAGGCAAACTTCTCCCTCACTTGTCTGAACATTTGTCTCGGAACCTCACATCACGCTTTGCTTTAATCAGCATAGAGCTTGAGCTGCAAAGAAAAAATGTCAACCTATAATTTTATTCCTGAGCTACCAACCGATGTGTACTATGGAAAATTTTTAGCTGGTTGAAATTCACATATAGCCCATATAAAAAGATGACTCTGCCTTTCACTCGTTTTAAAGAACAGAATTAAGTAATTTCATGACAGAAATATATGTTCAGCAGTTTTCATGTTTATACCGATTATACTACATGAGAAAGAATATTACAGCAAATAAATTATCATGATATACTGCAATTAAAGTGAGATCACTACCAGCAAGAAGAACACCGGCAAATATGTTGCCTCTCGAGTAACATAACAGTGAACAAGATTTACTGGAGACTGGTTTTTGATCGCAGACGCTTCAGGTTTGATACAGAGCTGTTTTCAAATTTCAAATGATTTAGCATCTTCTGATTCCTCTGACATTGGGTTTGGCAATATTTTTTTCAGAGCAGGCTCTATTTAAAAACCTGATTAAGTTACCTGCCCTAGTCAAATATGTCGATGCTGACAGTATAGCAAGTTACTTAGCATCACCAACGAATGGCGGGCCCACATGGCCTAGTGAATAAAAGATCAACATGATGCATTCCATAAATCGACAGACGAAAAGGTAAGGAACATAATTCTCTGCAAAGTTCAGGCCATGGAGACGCATGTAATGGGTAAATTTTGTCTCGAATGCCATGACAGACAGCCACAGCAACTGCCATGGCAACTGCATCAGGTTTTTAAATGGGATGCACTCTGATGTTAATATGGGACCATTTCGCCAAACCTAACGTCTGAGAAATCTCGGACTATGTTCATCCGATGCGCTTCCATCAGTTTACGTCACAAAAATATGCACTACAAAGCATCAATAAAATCTGTTCCACGAACTGTATACGTCTATGAAGAATTAAACTGGCTGTGCACGCAGTACGGGTAAAGTATTTCAGCAAATAACTGTTAAACGCTTGGATACCTAGTTTATCCACGGATCACCGCCGTCTCTTTACTGTTGACTACAACAACAACAATGGACAAATCTCTTCGTACCGTCAACTATTGCATCTATGTTCAGCCTTGGCACTCTTAATTTTCGATGTACAACGCGAGCATACAAGTTTATATCACGAACTTTTATCCAGATTTTTGAAATGGATTAACGAAAAGGTGTAATTTACAGAAAGTTGTAAAATGTCACACTGGTTTTACATTTGACCTACTTTGCAGCGCCACCTTACGGAAGGTAGTTCCCCGAGAAGACAGCTCCCAGAATTCCCATCACCAGGAAATGGTTGTAGTTTTGTAGCGGGTGTTTTAACACTTGTGATTGACAGGTTTTGAGTAAGTTTTCATAGTTGTTTTAGCACTTTTTGTGGCGAAATGTCAAGGAAAATGCAACCAACGTTCTGCTAATGTAATCTGCACAGATGCGATCTCAAAACAGAACAAAGTAGCAAACGTGAAGCCGTGTTTAACTCGATTTTTTGTCAGTGAGTGGCATTACTCGGGTATTAGGCTCGTTTGACCACTTAACTCCACAAACCACGTGGCAGTTTCAAAACACGAATAAAAGAAAAATACCTAAGTTGGTGTGCGCCTTTGTGGCTAGAATTACAGTCAGAACGTGATCTAGCCAAAATGCCCTCCACCTAAACGCCCTCTATATATAATGAATGTTTAAGCTGGCAGCATGGACTTCGATGTGCATGTATGCCTGCGATAACACTGTATGGATTCTATATGTGTTGTACGTATATATGGCCTATTAATGCTGCTTTTGTAAAATACACATTTTAAAATTATTTCTGGACTTTAAACTTTCTAAACTGGTTGCATGTAAATATTGTTGTATGGAGAAATGAACACGATCTGTTGTGGACTTGATATTTCTGACGAAGATTACACAGTTACGGACGCATACGCAGTGCTTGGTGACTGACCTGTGTTGTCGTTGTAGACCATCAACTGCACACGCCATGGACCCCTGACGTTTTAGTTAGAGGGTGTTTAGGTAGAAGGCATTCTTGTTAGAGGGCGCTTTGACCTGATATTTGTGGCTAAAATATCACTGCTTGGCTTCAGTTTGAAACACGTTGTATTCCTGCATTTACCTGATAAATCATTCCAGTATTTCATCATCGGCTGTGATGAATCAAGTCTTCTGATAAACTTAAAATCAAAACCATGTAAAAACCATAACACAAACTGGACATGCTTCTTCATCTAGAGTGACATAAACAGTCACACAAATATGTATTGGCGCAGAATTTCATATAAAGTAACATACTATGCATCTGAAGCATTCAGTGGCATTAGTTGTATTTGAAATTATTGTTACTCTGTTAATTCCGCTATTTTCATTAACTCATGTGAAATAATCAAACTCAGTGCTTGGCAATTTCGCTGCAATGAATGGTGGCTCGAAACTGTAACTAGTGGACATGACAGCCAAGCAGCAGATGGCAGTTTGCTGTACACGTGAGGAACTATGTTCATCTTGTGGAACAAACTCTTCCTGGTTAGGTGAAATGTTATATTTATTTACATGATGGTTGGTTGATGCCATGCTCAAGAATTGTCTCAGTTACTAGTATTATACATGTGTATAAATGTATTGGAAGATTTGGTTTTATAGGTGAGGAAAACCATTGTGAACAGGGATGAGTAAACCGTCAATAGTTTGCCAGGCATCGTTTATACAGAAATGCACTTTGTGAAGAATGCACCTCAAATATATTCCATTAATTTATCCCAGGGTTAACATTTCTTACCTTTTTACTCGCTTAGTTTGAAGAATTAGAATGGGAAAATTTTGTCTCCTCGGTTTCATGCTAATATACCAGTGTTGTTCTGAGAACTGTAATAAAAATGCTGTCTTGCCAACTTTTATCAACATGATTGTCTTGTTTTTGTTTCTTGTGTAGAATGGATGTAGAATTCGGTGCAAATTGTCTTACCATCAGATCTGTGACCATCTTGATGTAAGTTGCTGTTGAACTATTCCTTTTGCATGGATTTAAGGTAAATACTCATCATAGTATTAAGGCATGCACTAAAACTTTTCATTTGCTAAAAGTTTCAGCTGAACTTTGGAATTCACATGAAATTTTTTTGTATGTTTCTACAGAAGAAGGAAAATTGTCACATGCTTCAAAAGGAGTGATTTTATAAGAGTGAAAAGAAATTTAGCAAGCAAACAGAAAGAAGCATGCTTCACCCAGACTGTGTGGTCTTGCTATGATTTTAATTTCTGGGCCCTCTTACATGTACATGTGGCTACATGTGCACAGTACTACATGTATCACATGACAATCAGAACTGTATGCAGAACTGTATGATTGGTATTTTATGCCGTACTCAAGAATATTCCACTTATACGACGGCAGCCAGCATTATGGTTGGAGGAAACCCACAACCATCCACAGGTTGCTGCAGACCATCCCAGGCCGGCTAGGAAGCCAGCATGAGCTGGGCTTGGAATCACATCGACCGCATTGGTGAGAGGCTTCTGGGTCATCACGCTGCGCTAGCGCGCTAACCAACAGAGAGACAGAGGCCCCTTGATGAAGGTGTAAGCATTAGCCTAGTGGTGGCCAGGTACAAGGCAGCACGATTGTAATGTGGGCAAAACAAGCTCAATGCAACATTAAACCTAAAGCAAACAAACCTATCACAGTAAAATAATATGTAAGTGCTGGTATACTGTCAAAAATCTTGATTTTATAGCCTCTAGCCCTACATGTAATTTCATTTTGTATGGTGAAGCATGGTGATTTCATCAGTCTTATCTCCTTTTCTTCCTTGATTTGATACTGTTATCTCTCATACGACCTTGTCATGATTTTGTACATGTATACACACATATATAAAAAATTTAATCTATGCTCACATACACATGGTAGCTGTAGACAGATGAAATTGTACATGTACTGTAATTCTTCAACCTTTTCACATGTTTGCAAGGTGTTTATTCAATTGTATTCTGAAGGTATTATTCGGTGTTGACTGATAAAATTATACTTTTTGTGAAGCCCTGACACTGGCCAATCCAACCAATGTAGTTTTGTCTAAAATTGAATTAAAAATCTTCATAAATTGCACTGAAAGTTGCTCCTTCATATATGTGTGAAAATCTTGATGAATTAGGGAACATGAATTTACTTTTCAGTAAATGTAAAAGGAAAGAAATATCTGATTTATCAACTCAACTTGTGTAGATTATAAAAGATATGATAACTGCTGTTTGTTATCTCCTCTTGCACAGTACATGTGGACTGCACACCTCTATATCACTGATTTGTATTAAACTGCCAGTCTTTGCTGTATTGCCAGGCCGCATAGACTCTATTCAAATACGCATTACATCAATAAAATTTAATAGTTAACGATATGTTATATTTAGGGTATATTCATTCACATACATGTGTGCTTTAAGAACTTGAAATGACCCATTAATGTATGGTGGCTATTTTTTTAAAGAAAATAATGTCTGAAGTAGTTTGCTGTTGATGTTTTGGGCATTTGGACTCATTAGTTGTTCTAATTTCATGCTTATTACCTCTTTTTAAGTCCTTGTTTTTTTGTTTTAGTCGTATAAGTTTTTTTTTTTTTTTGTGAAAGAAATAGCAGCACATAAATATATAATGGTATAAAGTGAATCAATGAAGGAAATGCATTAAAAAACCATTTTTAATTTCCTACATATTTTGAAGTGGGCTGAGGTACTGCTTGATTAGAATTAATGAGTTCATTATCCTTTTCCAAATAGCTACATGTAATTAATCAGATATCAGAGAAATCCACACACTTGTAGCTAAACAGGGATACTTCTAAGCCTGTAAAATGCACATGTGTACACATATGTACACGTATGCAAATGAGTGGGCAGGGAGGCATTTTGTGGGAGACAACCCAGGCGTATCATTATAGAAGCTTGTGTATACATGTGTACATATCTCCAGGAGGATGGTCATAAATTCATCAGTTAGACTATGGTTTTCTGTGCATACTTGTAATACCTACAGGACCATTTATGTTGTTGAAGGGACAGCAAAATGCGCTGAACACTCATTAATTTTGGGAGAATAATTAGCCGGTCACAACATTTTTTGCAATTGTCTTTTGTGTGCATGGGACATGAGTGTTCATTTGACCGTGAAATGATATTGTTACATTGCCTGCTTTATACACAGTCGTGTCTTCATTTCTCAAAATATACATGTATTCTCACTACTGTTTTTTTCAGCGATGGTTTTCTTTTCAATGCACAGAAAAATCCATTCACTGATATATATTATTCCCACTAGACTAACAGTGCATAGTGTGGGCAGCATTTTTGTAAGAAAAAAAATAAATGAAGGAATGAATGAAACCTTAATTTAAAGAGACTATGCATTGAAAAAAAAATGGATTACAGAAGACCTTAAATTAGTACTGTAGTATGTTAGCATGCTCATATAAATTTACCTTTTCTCAGTTTCCTCTCACCATAATGCTGGTCACCGTTGTATAAGTAAAATATTCTTGAGTACGGCATAAAACACCAATCAAATAAATAGATAAATGAATTTATCTTTTCACACGTCTGCCTGTGTTTTGTAGCGGATTTATTTCAAATATGTAAGTGTAAATATGTTCAAGCTTATGTCAACGCTGGAAGTGCTATCATAATTTCATCCTTGGGTTGTACTTGTGAAAGTCATGAGAAAAAACCAGCAGAAATGTTGGCAAAGTGAAAGATTCAGGACTACATGATGTAGATCACATATATACAGGGTTGATCTTGTGGATTAAGATGGTTTTCTGCTCTGCAAACAGGAGTACAAGATGAAGGGCGTTTTGTGAGCGACTGTGTGACTGGCTTAAAACAATAGTATGATTCACTGGTGAGATCTTGTATGATTATCTGGACACCATATGTGATAGAGCCCTATAGCTGACAACGTGCTCAGCATACATATTATAATACAATGTACATGTCCCTCTGATCTGTCTCTGACCTCTGCATTCTCAACAGACGGCGGTCCCTTTCTGGGGAGAATTTTTAAAAAGCAGTTTTTCATTCACAAAGAACATCTCTTTATCTATTTCTGGGCATACATACTTTGTTAGGCCTGACAGGTTTTTGTAGGGTACTTCTCCGTTATCTATAGCCCGTTGATCTGGGTGATACAGGAACCCTGAAAATCAAAATTAGCTTCCTTTTCTTTTTTTTTTTTCTTGTCTTTGGTTTTTTTTCAGGAAGAGAATAGAAATATTCACTGGAGATTTTGGAGCTCGTGGCTACTGTCAGAGAAGCTCAACAACACTGTATAAAGAGGATGGAATTATCAGGCGTAAAAACTTGACTCAGGGGATAGCCACATATGGCAGGCTGTTGTCTTATTACTTAACAATCATGTGTGCTAGCTATTTTTATCAGGCCAGCTATCTTTGGGTGTGCCATGAGCTGAGCTTATATTCAGCAGAACTGATCACATATTCTCCAGCTACTGTCCACCTTTGCTCTGCATGGAGAAAGACAAGCTTGCTTAGTCTCCTGGAAAATATAGGTCATATCCAATAGAAAAGGATTTCTTTTTGAATTTTACCTTTCAATATGGACGCTGTGATATGTTTGTAAGGAAGCCAAGAATGTTGTCAGTGAATGAAAAGTGTTGTCTCAAAAATATGGGCTGGTTGTGATGAATTTTGCTGGTAGACCTTCGCGTTGCTTCTGCAGACCGCTGATGTCATGTTATGAACATAACAGGTTAGATAATGTTGAAGATTATGAGCGTTAGCATGACCCAGTATAAGGGAGTGATTTTGCCCAGCCTTGACAGGGATGGGCATTCAGTTCAGCACCTCCCATTAGGGGTGATTAACTGGGATATCTGCTAGCAGTGGCAGAATTAGGTAGAGAGGGCTACTGCTGCAGCCGTTGTCCACAGTGTGCACTGTGTTGACAGGTAGCTTGTTGTGTCCTCAAGTTCCCCGCTGTGGTTTGACAAAGCTGACGGCTGCTCGCCAGTACAGGAAGATGTTCTGTTTGACAGGGATATAGACAGTGTCAGCACACTCACAAGCACAGAGAAATCTCCACTCCCACGCCGTGAAGCCAAGCCCGCCAAGAACTGAGACGGACCTTAACCTAACACTACATACTCTCTCCTGTTTGAGTTGATACAGAAAGGAAATCCTAGACAAACTACTTTTTGTCTTTTATGTTCCTCTGGAGGAGCTTACCATGTGAACTACTGGACATATTGTTATGTGAATAATGAGGTGTGTTTTGTAGGAGAATCTGTATCTGCTGTGACTCAGAAAGTGACAACTTTGCTGGAGGTATATAAACTTTAACCTAGAAATGTGGCCTGAGAAAACACAGTTCAGGTTATGTCACTGCCAACATCAGTGTTACCAGTATAAGCTTGAATGAAAAAACTGATTACCTGAGCGACACCTGGAAGTTACCTGTAATTAAGGATTGTTCTTCTTGGTGGAGTTTTACCTGTTACAAGTGTATACAGCTGTGATTGATCTTTCTTTGTAAGGTCTCGTTCTTTCTTTCACAGTGACGCAGCCAGTGCTTAATTGTCATGTTCTAATTACTTTACAAATTTCCTTGAAGTCACTAATGTCTGTTTTCAAGGAAGCCTAGCTGCATGTAGCTGGCTTGTTTACAGACTTGTCTGGCAGGTATCTAAAAAAAAGTAAAAAACACCTTAACAGAATTAGGTGACCTGTGATTTGTGCTGGTTTCACTTTCTCTGGGGGAAAAACAAAGGAGTTACATGTACATGGATTTCAGTTTAATACAGTGTGGGGAAAACTAAGCTTGTTGCATTGTGAATGGCATGATGCCAGTTGCCATTAGAAGTACATGTGGAATATGGTTCATGAGCTGCCTGTGGCATTGCTCCTGTATGTAAGTGTCCACAGAGAGGCATAACACATGGAGGGTAAAATGGCAGCGGACACAGGAAATTTACCTCTGACACGTCGCCAAGCCATCCGCAGACGAGGCTACAATTGGAAGAAAGACCAGGTAAGGCCGGCTTGAGAGAAGCATTCTTGTCAATTGTGAACAGTTGACAAATATTTTGTGTATCCGGGACACTTTATACAGCCTCATTGTTAAGATGAATTGCTGTTGTTCAGGGAGCATGACACGGAACTGGAAACAGCTTCTTGGCTTTGAACGCACTTTGTATACACTTTATGGACAGTGGTTTATGTGCTCTATGAAAACACAGAAGATATTTTACATTTACAGAATATTTTGATGAACATTAAAATACTGTTTTATACTGAAGTTCAACATTTTTCAAGTGGCACAGTTTGCTTGACTCTCATTGATATATTCATCTATAAAGAGGACTGCCTATGAGTTTTTTTTGTAAGGTTTGATTAATTTTTTATCAGAAAAAAGTGTTGACATCAAAAATATTAATATAGGGTCTTTATATGTGCTCCAGAGAGGGCATTTTTACCTTCCAACTCCATACATATGTATGTATGTGGGACAATTTTCTCAGTGCACGTGTTGTCTTTTGGCAGTCTTTTTTTGACTCGTAGCATAAAGCTGTTCTCTGTAATGGGCGTAGCAGTAATGGACGATGTTTTTCAAATTTTATATGATTGTGGCTCATGATGCTAGTTGAATGTTAATTGTATTCAAAATAGAAGAAAATAAAATCTCTCACAACACAATTTGATAAACAATTCTAATTGAACAGTATTAAAATGTATTTAAAATTTTTAGAAATGCACACTTTTTTTTTTTTAAAAATGTCCTTGGAAAGATTGAATTAGAAATTTAAACCTAACATTTCCACTTCTATGCATGGCTGCCCTTAAAATACATATACCTTATTAGTGGTGTATGTGAAGTACACTGTACTACTGTGCAATAAGAACACAGTAATTCCCCAGTACTGATGTAATGATATACTGTCATGTACACATGAACTGGGTTACAGTAGGTGCAAGTTGAACTAGGTTTATGCTGTGCTAATCCTGTTTTACCTGGCCCACTAAATAGCAAAACATGTAGTATATATAGGTACAATAAAAGGTAATATACAGCCACAACATGCATCATACAGTAACACAGCAAAGGGAGAGTTACCTCTGCTCAAGATTATACAGTTTGTGCAGATATCAAATGTCATCATATTTCCTTTACAAACTTCATTTAAATGTAATATCTTTATAGATGCTGTCTTATCTAACAAGGAAGCACATCTTTGTTAAAGTGCGTTTGAGGGATAATTATCATGTATTAAATTTGCATACATTAGAATATGCAACCTACAGTCAGCCGTGAAAGGGAAAAGTATGTAAAATATGTAACCTTTTCTCTTTAATTCAAGTTCATTGTCTTATTTGTATATACACACACTGACTAGTAGTTATTTATTTATTTGATTGGTGTTTTATGCTGTACTCAAGAATATTTCACTTATACGATGGCGGCCAGCATTATGGTGAGAGAAAACCGGACGAGGCCCAGAGTAAACCCATGACCATCTGCAGGTTACTGCAAGACCGTCCCACATACACTCACTAGTACATGTGCCTGGGACTAATATTACAGTTATATTAGTCTCAGCTAGTACACTGCTGATGTTGGATAGATATATTAGTCCCAGCTAGTGCATTGCTGATGTTGCATAGTTATATTAGACCTACCTAGCACATTGCTGATGTTGGATACTTATATTAGTCCCAGCTAGTACATTGCTGATGTTGAATAGTTATATTAGTCCCACATAGTACATTGCTGATGTTGGATAGTTATATTAGTCCCAGCTAGTAGATTGCTGATGTTGGATAGTTATATTAGTCCCAGCTAGTACATTGCTGATGCTGGATACTTATATTAGTCCCACATAGTACATTGCTGATGATGGATAGTTATATTAGTCCCAGCTAGTGCATTGCTGATGATGGATAGTTATATTAGTCCCAGCTAGTACATTGCTGATGTTGTATAGGTATAGCAGACCAGCTAGTACATTGCTGATGTGGCAAGCATGCTGCTTGAATCAATGCAAATCTCCATAGAATGTTAACATGATAATTGATGATTATGGTACCGGTACATCTACTAGTACTTCAACACTAAAGTGCACTTTTTCATGTCCACCTGCCATTGGTGCTAGATTAGAAACCAATTCCACAGAGACTGTTTGAGGTTAATTCAAATGCTTGCTATTGGGCTATGGGCGGTAACATCTAATGTTTGTTAGACAGTTGTAGCCATAAAAATTTGAACTAATATACTGTGATGAACAAAGTCAAGGATCAAAGATGTTTGTGGTATCAGTTCAAACAGTAAATCCACGGGTACATTGTATTCATGCATGGTGTATATATCAAGTGCTAAATGTTTCTGTTGAAAAAGACAACTCTGGGTGCAGATTAGGTCATTAACGCCATTATGCTTAATTAGTAGTATATGAAAGTATGAGTACCGGCTTATACTTGCCACTCTGTGTGAAATGTTACCAAATTAAGTGTACTGTATGTGTACATTGTCAAGTAGACACTGAAATATATATATATATATATATATATATATATATATATATATATATACGAAATGTAGTACCACAACTATACATGAACATTTATGTGTAAATATGCATGTTTGAGTACAATGGAATTACGCACTAGCCAACATAGGTAAACGTGAGGTGAAAATAGCTTATTAGATCTGCTTATTATCACAATGATGAAGTTACATTTTGTGTGTAGAAATTATATGCTAGAATATTATTGCACTTTCTAAATCCACACAATGGTCTACATAATGACAGACACGTATATCTATTTCTTAAGTAGTGTACATGTACATTCCTGAAGGTGTGGAAAATAAAGGTTTCACTGTGGGCAGTTTTGAAAGTGTCTTGATGGCTGCACCCTGCATGTGTTAGCTGACGTGAGAATGTCAATGTACGTGCACCTGTTATGTGCACATCTGATAACTAATAATAGACCTGAAATTGAAAATTGTCCAGAAACAAAATGACATAATGACTTTGTGTGATATGGAGTCTTTGCAAATAATTATAGCCTGAGTATGCTAATTTTATTTCTACGAAATTTTTTTCCCCCGGTAACTGCGTCACCAAGGTGTGGCAACAGGAACTGATTGGATGAACATGTGACTGTGCAGGATGGTCATGTACTTGATCCGTTTGCTTTTGTGGTGATGGTGAGGTGTACGGCTTGAACAACCTTCTGTCTGAGAGCGCGGAGCATTCAGTGTCCCTATCAGGAAGACCTTTACTTCCTGCACGGGGGTTGCCCATTGATTAATAGCTGTTGAATTTTCATTCAAAAAATTTCTGTACAGCCTACCTGCTTGAACACTGACAATTTCAATACATCCCTGTGTATTTTCTGCTGCCTTCATATTACGTTAAGTGCTGTAATTCCTCGTCGGATAGTATGACTACTTCACTATGTAATTTTGATGTATCTGTACATTCCGCTGTCATAAATAGAAAATTGGGAAATCATGAACTTACTGAGGACAGTCTGATGTTTCATTTTTTTCCACCCCGAATTATGTTAGTTACAATGATCTAGCTGTGAAGGCAAAATACTTATATAAAGAAAATGCTACAAGAAAGTTACTTGTAGTAGTGTTGATGAAGCGTTGTAGAAATAAATTTACTTCCCCCTGTAAAAGCCTGTTATAGAAAGGCAGTACCGTGATTCCTCAACTGATTTACATGTTTCCAAGATGTTTTATATCTAAGCATATTCTCAGGGTGTTATTCTGTGTAGACTGATAAAATTATAACCCAACCAATGTAGTCTCCAAAATACATCCAAAATCTGTGAAAAAAAGGTGCATAAAGAGAATATTGAGGAATTAGGGTACTTATGAATACCCATCTACAAGTGCATGAAATTTCAAGCTATGACTCGCACAAATTCAGTTCCTCTATTTAATTTACATCAAACACGTTCTGAAGAGCTGTAAATTCTAGCTTAAATCAATGAGAAAACAAAGTTAATCTGATCTGGCATGGCATACTGTGACCTTGTCCAGTTTTGGCATATAATCAGAATTAACTAGGAAGACTCTTCACACTTTTAGGGTAGTGTGAATTATTAATAAACACAGGATTTGTTCCTTGATTAATAACTAGGGTTAATCAAACAACTAGCTCTTAATTTTAGGATACATTGTATACATGAGCAGGTATAGTGTGATTTGTATTTAAACTGCCCGTTGTCTCTTTCAGCCCTCTTTTAAACACATACCAGTAATATAATTGAACTTCATGTTAACATTGTCACCAGAATGTATTAATACTGAGCTGTGAAGTTAATGATGCATATAATTACAGTTGCTGACTACAAGTAGCTTAGAAGGCTAGCATGACAATGGGATTAGCTTATCACTCTGTGCCAAGTCAGGAGGAATATAATGAGATTACATCATAGCATACTTGTGGTAGCTGAGAGTTCATACCCGCAGACAGCGTGAAGCATTTTAAGCCATGTAAACCGGGTATTTGTTCACCAGTCTTTGTCATACATGAATTTTCTAGTTATCCCCTAAAACTGAACACAATGAGACTGTATTTTTCCTTTTTCATTTAAAAACAAAAAAAAAAAATATTGTGTATAAAGTAATAATGAGTTCCATTTTGAAATTTAAGGAGTGGAAGAGTTCAGATATTGTTTAATTGTTAGATTTATTGTCAATGATAATTAAGCACCAGCAGTACAGTTTAATATGTAGGAGAAAGTTCAAGCATTCTCTTTTCTTAAATTTAACTTTACCATAAGTATTTCAAAAAGTGTAACCCAACACTGGAGATTGATAGTATGAATGGAAGATGACTGTTATATAGATTTATTGAAATAATTTTAAAAGATATTTTATATATTTATATATACTACATGTATTTTTGATATCAGTGTGATGTAAAAGAGAAGTAGGTCTGATACATGTATTAATGAAAAGGGGTACACCTTTAAGGATTTAATGTGTATGACAGGCTAATTGATCTGAGATGGATCAAGGCAAATTTGTATGTAGATTAATTATTACTAACCAGCCAGATAAATTTGTTTTACTTAATTGCTGTTGAGATCCATTCATTTGTATTTACTACATCTATCTGTATTGTGTATCCAATGATTTATTTGGATATTATATTTGATACAACGCCCTAATTTATGCACAGTCATGAGATATAAACTTCAGTAGGCTATAGATACTTCTCCTGCACATGTTTATAGATGTTATCATATATGTATGCAGTATTTAGACTTTGTACCTTTACTGTATACTGCTGACCTCTTGCCTCAAAAAGCACTTTCCTTCTTGTACTTGCAGTGGTGGGCAAACAGGGACAGGCAAATTACTCTGTCTGTGTGCATGCTGTAAAGTTTTCGCATTTTTCTGTATTTACATAATGGCTCTTTTTACAGTTTTTTTTCCTTCATGAGAATTACATGTACACTATGTAGGTTAAATAACCCTTCCTGTATGGGTGTGGAGGTAACTTCACTTAGAAAAAAGATAGATCTGTCATCAGTTGCATGAAGTTAACAAATAGGAGTAATAAAATGAACTCATGCAAATTCCGTACAGTAAATGTCAGGACATATCAAAGCTTGAACTGTAGAAAGGCTGATATGTTTTGTATCAAATGCATTTTTAGTACTGGTATGGGGAACTAGTACTGGAGGGGACTTATGGTTTACACCTGGTCGGTCAGTCAGTCACAAGTACATTAGTCTCACTGTCAGTTCATCACAAATCTTTTTTTTTTCTTCAGACAGTTTTCAAAACGGTTCGTCATACCGAATTGAAACTTGATATTTGTACATGGGTCCAGCATAACATGTGTCCAGTGTAAGTTTGGACAAGTGTGTTCTGGTCTATAAAATAATGGTTGTTTTTTGTGCAGTTTCCCCACTTTTCCTCAAAGCGGTTGATTACTCTAACTTGAAACTTCTCAAATGGCTTCACCAAGTTTCAAGACAAATTTGGATTTTTGGGCCAATTTGTCCATTTTGAACAAAATTCTGACTTTTTATTTTGTTTTACAGAGCTTTTTTTCTGATAGCTCAAACCAGAAGGGTACATATATTTCTCTCAGGATATAATATTTGTACTTCCAGGATGCTTGTTGTGGATAGGACTACAAGTGTACATTACATGTATCTCGTGAAAAAAGAAATATCTGTCAATATATGTCAACAGGAACTAAAGCTAAGTTAATGGTACTGTTTTTCTTTTTGAAAGTTGAAAACCTACCATATATGCTGGTAACTTTTGTTTTTCTCAGATTTCTTACTTTATCCTGGGACTAGCCAGTCACTCACTATCTGTCTCATTATTATTATTACACCTGCAAATACAACAGACATTACGCACTAAACTCCAGCTTTTCAACTCATTTTGCAACCAATATTTTGGTACATTCTTAAAAAACTGTTTGTGGCGTAGAGAAATAATTCGCACAGATTTATGAAACTTGCATCTTTAATGACATGGACAAATCATTTTTAGCATCATTTTGATAATAATTGTATGAATAAATTCCACTGAAAAAAGTGCTCTAGTGGTTGAAAAGATTGAAGATTTAGTTTACCTTGAGACTGACATGCCTTATTCACTTACCTTTGAATGTATACCCCTATAGTTTCATATTTTATTTTGGTATGTACGGGTACATGTTGTATGTGTATGTATTGTCACTGTAGTAAAATACATGTGTCTATAGTAATTTGTTTAAAATGCTTAACTGTGGGAGATACCTGTACTGTGAGTGGTAAAGTTTTTCTGTAAAGCACATTAGTGGAACTACAGGTTTTAGATGCAGATGAATTTCTGACAAAACCCAGGATGTGTGAACAGGAGGAAGCTTTATTATCTGATACATTAGGTGACAGGGACAGGATTAGGGGGTACAGGATTATCTTAAGCCTGGCTGGTTGGAGGTGGTGGTGGGGGGGGGGGGGGGGAGGGGATTACATACTACAGGTATTAGTATGTGGTCAACAGTATTGATAGAGGATGTGCTGGGGATCCATAAGGGATAGGGAAGGAGGGGTGACATATATAGGGCAGACATACTTACAGGTAAATAATTTAATTTTTAAACAGGAAAGGCACTTGGACATGCATGTACACATGTATAGCCTGACAGTGGGGATAGACTTTATGCAGGTACATGTATAAGGGATATATTTGTCTTTTGATTGATTGGATTCAGTCTGAATGAAGATCTAAGAAACAGATATTAGATCTGGTATGTATTGAGCTTATTAATTCACCTGTGTATGGGCATGTGCACAGGTATACATTTATAGTTGTTAAAATCATTTACAGGTACACATATTTTATGCAAGTCTGTCATTTCTTGTATTGGACAGCGTTAATGTCGGAACATTAGTTTAACCTTGAGCAGACACGTGTTCATTCATGTGAACAAATAATAAATCATAATTTATAATAACAAAATCGTAAATACAGTGAAGAAATGAAAAAGAAAATTCTGTATTACTTAATATTAGGAAAATATAGATAAAAGTACCTGCATTGGCATGCAGTATTATTGCGCTACTTTGCTTCATGATGAGTTCAAATCTACATGCAGCTCCAGCCACTACTATATAGTGGGGAATTTCTTTTTATTTTGAGTGCAAATTGTGTCTCTATTTCTTCTGTGTTCTTTCACTATTTGATTTGATAAACCTCCTGATTAATTTGGCCATACAACATTAGGAAACAGAGAGTAGTTGTAGGCATGTACAGGCAGACTAATTATATTCTTAGGCAATACAGGTATTGCTTCAGTGAGAAAGTTTTGATGGATGTTCTGAAAAACTAAGTATACAGGGCTTAACTAGGACCTCTGATCCTTACATGCAACGTTTTGAGTAATTTTGTTTCTAAAACATTTCCAGTTTTAGAGTGTAACAAAAAAATATTCATACAGTATGACTATCATATACAGATCTTTGAAATGTATGTTACCTCACCTACTATAAAGATATTGAATTACTGTTGTAAAGAATGTTATGATTGTATCAGTAGATGGCGGTTTCCCTGAAGGCATTCCAGTACACATCGCATGCTGTGACTTCATTCTGTTATCTTTACTTCCGTAAACATATGAGAGTGCAGACTATTCATTTACATATCTGCCCTGGTGTAAACATGTAGCATCATGCTGTGTCTACAGGCTATAGCCCAGGAATACAATCACTATATTGTGTACATCTGTACTGGTATATTAAAAAAAAAAATCCAAAAAAAAAAGAATCCAAACTGAAGCAAAAATTGCTTTCGCATAATTACCCAGCTAAAATGCCCTTTCATCTAATTTGAAATATTAACTCATCAGCTGTCAGTGCAGCATAGTTAGAGTATGAAGTCATGCATGCAGAACAACAAGCTGTCAGTGACCTCCCTGACCTCATTCCCCGTGGTAATGCCTGACCTGTAAATGCACAGTGTTTAAACTAGGAATATTAATTTCAGCATCAAGGGGGACAGTGATTTAGCTCAGGTTTACACTACCCACACTCTGAATTAGTTTGGTACTAGTATTAATTAGCAAATGCAAGTACCATTGCTCAGCTACATGTATGTCAGGCTCATGCATTGTAGACTACAAGCCTATAAACGACCAGTCAAATAAAAATAAGGCCTTAACTGATTGTTTCAAGGTTTATTGCCCTGTCATGCTCAGACCGTTGTTGAAATGTTTATTTAATCAATGAATGATTTCATTGTTGAGGTAAGGTTTGCATGTAATATTCTTGAAATGATTCTGGATATAAATCTAATTCTCGTGTGATCTTTGCTGAAGCAATTTACAGATACGAACTCACTGTCCGAAGTGTGAGATGTTCTGTGACATATGTCAGCTTACATATGAAGTAAATATTCACATGTTCAATAATTTACGTCATTTACTTATACGTTGGTAGTTTTAAATATGTCCTAGAATATACATGTAGATATTTGTGATTGAAGTTATTGGGAAGGAGTGAATTCACTGTTTTATGAGCCAGCTCCAGGAAAGCGGGTTGTCTCCCTTTAGTTGACCGGGCTTCTTGTGGAAAAAGTGGAACAAGAGCACAGGGAGCTGTCTTATTTAACAACTATCCAATGTTTGTCAATTTGATAATAAATGAATAGATAGGTATTAATTATTACATCACCTGTCCAGATACATTACATATGCACATGTAGATGTACATCCTTGTTGCCTAACATACATACAGTATATAGATTTTTTAAATGAACAGACGTACAGGTAAAATATATTTGAGAACAGCTTAGTCCCACGTGTGCCTGTTGCACAGTGCAGTATTTAACACACATTTATGATGAAAATTATCACATCTTGGAAAAATACATCCATGTGGCATATATAGTTGCCTTTATTATTTAACACTTTTTTTTTATTGGAATAAAAGTGTATAGGTACCTGTATATGTACCCTGCTTAGTTTTGTGAAGTCCCTGTGTAGAAGTGATAAGCTATTACATGTAAATGTACACATATATATTTGGTGTTGCAGAGCCCATGTCGTGTAGGCTCCGAGAACCGGGGACAGCACACGGTCAGGGTGGAGAGACGAAGGCCCAGGTCTGTCCCAGCCACCTCAGCCAGGATCCCTCTAGGTAAGTCACACTTCCATTAGACTCGTGATTCTGGTGCTCAGTGCCCATGTTCCTATTACTGTACAAGTACTAATTTGAGTCCTAGCTGCCCAAATCATGATTTGCATGTTGATTATTTGCTCTTAGCTTATCTCCCTACATGTGTATAAGCTGGAGAGTCTGGTCATTATGATAACAGTTACCTCCCTTTATTACATTGTTTGTTTTGTCCATTTGTTGGTATTACTCATACATGTGCATGTATTTACTCTCATCAGTGCTTGTTCATATGTTTATTGTGATTTGCAATATTTAAAGCAGGCCTAATTTCCTCATGGGTATAATCAGAGCTGTATCTCCAATATTGAATTGATAGGCTGTTTTGTTATATCAAGTGCTATGATCTTGATTTGATAGGCTGTTTTGTTAGATAATGTGCTGTGTTATTATCTCTGGCATTTTATCTTCAAAATCCAACATGTTTTATATTCGTAACTCCATACATGTATATATATACACTGGTCATGTGTATGTAGAGATGATTCCTCTCTGGCACTGGTATAGGTTCAGGTTGCGGGTACTGTGTGGAGAAGTTTTCTTGCAGTACATTGTATGTGGTATATACATACCTTCACTCCCTGACAAAAAGCACCTGCTCAGTGCTTTTTTTTTACACAGGAATCTTATCTCCGATATACAAGACACTCATGGTATTTCCTTATCTGTCTTGTCAAGTTAAATTCCTTAGGTGGACTCAAGTACTTATTGAGGGCATGATGCTTAACACAGCAATAAAATAAAAAAAAAACAAACAAACAAAAGCAAAACCGCATTCAGTGTAGGCCTAGGTATAGCTTTGAACCAGTCCACAATGTAGGCCAGGGTACTAGGTACTTGAACCTGTCAAATAACTCTGATAAGGTAGAAACTGGCCAAAAACAGCAAAATGCTGCTCCACAGCTATTGTTGTCTGGGTTTAAAACCTAATGCTACAGACATCTGTCTGTCTGCCTGAGTGTGCATATATGAGCTCTCTTTAAATTTAGGGAAGTTTTAATGTAGTACATGTATGTTATAAAAAAATGGCGGTTTTACAGCAATTTTATGTTTCAATGGCTGAAATTAAATAAATTATGTTAGTAAGTGGCATCTTACATGAATGTTACATTTACTTTCTTTTTTCCTCACAATAGATAGTACAGTGACTGTGTTAGTAACCTTTCAAGTATATGAATGTAATTTCGTTTTATTTTAATTGCTGGAAATGTAACACATTTGCATTATTACTATGATTTCTGACTGACCTGTCCAATACATTACTTGTATACATGTTCATCAATGTAATAGATAGTACTTGGCATATCCCATGACATTAGAAATTTTTTTTAATGAGTTTTATTTTGCATAATGTGTAAAGGAGATCAGTCATGACATTAATGTAATCCTTGTTAATTAACCGCTCAGGCTGTTGTAAAGCAGACGTTAATGTCTTTTAAACAGCTACAGTAACGTGTACACCAGATTTGAATAGCGTGCCAAAAGGGCTTTACATCTTATAATGACATGTAAAGACTTACTGTAGCATGTGACACGCTTCATTTAAGACCCATTGTTCATCGTGTTACAACATAATGAACAGTGAATAGTTTGTAGGTTTGATTATAAGCACCTGTACTTCTTACTGTCAACTAAAGTGACAAGGCACTTATTTAGGATTTACTACTTAGGTATTCATTTAATTAATTGGTGTTGTACGCCGTACTGTAGAATACTTCACTTAAAGGAGAAGAAAATTCAGATATCGATCAAATACCATTGAAAAGAGTATGCTTTTACTTGCAGAACCATGCCATAAAAGAAAAAATGTATCTCAAGTTAATAAATTGTAAATAAAGTTAACACCAAAATCCCCTGTGGGCAACTCCATTTTGCCTGAGAACTAGTCCTGAAATCTTCTGTGTTAGGAGGAGAATTGCCATTGGAAACCGCCGAAGTGCAGTTCGTACATTTCCGGTATAACTCTTCTTCCCAGAAGGTAGCGAACAGAACTGTTTGTTTTCCGCTTGACGATCGGGAAACCAGAATGTTGGATGTAGGTTCCGAGTTTACACAAACAAGCCGGCAGTTTTAACGACTCTCAGTTGCTGAGAGGCAACACACCCCCACCATAAAGTACAGGTTGTTAAAGATGGAAGACGTGATGGACTTGGTGATTTATGCCAGCTTTGCAGTTTTCAGGCTTTTTGAGTATGGCGAGAAAAAATCGCAAGATTATGTAGCAGGCACCACTAGATAGAAAAAAATGTGCTCTTTTCAGTCTGTAGTGTCATGTTTTTCAGTTTTCTTCTTTAAGCCCCTTCCAAACTATCCAACATCGTTCGACTTCAAGTTGAATGCTGTTGAAGTAAGTTGAGTATCCCGTCCAGACTACAGATCAGATATGTTAACATTGTTCAACACTGTTGCTGTGTGTAGAACTGTGCTTTTTACCAAACTTTCGATAAATTGGAGGAAAAACTCCATCTTTCTCTCTAGTGTATGAGACACAGTGACAAATTGCAAGAAGCTTATTGCCATGGCCATACACCTGCATCAACGAAACTATTTCATCGTGAGACCAGTTTCTCTCTTTCACCTTTTGTCGTCATTTTGCCCAGGTCACGTGCCTTCAGACGGTCACGTTATTGCTACACGCCCGCTGATTGACTACATTCACTCAGCTTCAGTAAACTTGTTGACAAAAAATACAGATGCACATTTCCAATTCATTAAAGTTGGATGGTGTTGAGTGTTGTTGAACGGATTTGAAGAACCTGTCCAGATTACTCAACACGACTCAACTTGTTGACTAAAGTTCAAGTTGACTCTTTTTGGGTCAACAAAAGTTGAGTGATGTTGGATAGTCTGGATGGGGCTTTATATGACAGTAGCCAGCTTTATGGTGGGAGGAAACAAGGCAGGCCCCAGAGAAACCCATGGCCATCAGCAGGTTGCTCCTCTCTAGTAACCTTCCTCACTGGACTGCTATGACCAAGGAGGTTCATTGTGCTGAATTGCCTCTTGTGAAACTCTGGAGATTTGTCAGACGTGTGGTTTCTCTCTGTCATCCAGCTAATCTGACTGCCATTATATAAAGGACATATATTGTTTTTAATACATTGTAAATCACGGTAATGTAAGCCAAGTACAATTTTCTCCAGCCAGGAAATATTCTATAAGAATATTCCCCTTTTCAAAGGAGTCTCCATTTAAAGCACAGTACATGTACAAAAAATGACTAAATTATGAGGTATGTGAAGAAAAGATAGCTTCACCTTTTTGGTATGTGTCCGGTTGAGTTTAGACAGATTTGTGTTCATATTTTATCGACAAGCATGGATTTGTATATAGTGTTTATAAAAGTATACATAAACAAATTAGAAATAGAAATCTTTCACGCTAATCTGTAGTACTTGTATATACAGCGTAGTTGAAAGGTTTCCTGGTCTATCTTTCTTGCTAATAACTTCTCTTTAAAATTTGTCTGAATTCGTGTGAAAATGTCTGCCATTCTAGACCTTATGAGATAGGCCAGGCGTAAATAAAATTTTAGATTCTGAATGAAAGGTGGATTCTTATAGCCCACATGTGCATGGAAGACCTCACACATGCAAGTCAACATACATTATATATGTGCTGTCAAAATGGTTCTATTTCAACTTGAACAAAAAAGTCGTCATTTAGGTAATGTTTTTTTATGTCAGTAGATCCACATGTAGTGAATCTATGTCAGTTATTGTCAGTATTAAAGGTCATACAAGAATTGAGCCAGACCAATGAATAAGATATTTTATGGTGTATTTTTTTTTAATCTAAAAATTCCTTTTGACTTTGATTTCCTATATGTCTAATAGTGTTTTTGAAACTTGCAGTCAGCCCAAAATGTAAAAACCTAGATGTGGGTAGCGATCAGGATAAAAGTGTATCGAGAAGATTTCACGAATGTTTATGTATGTATCCCATGTTCTGTGTCATGGACGTTTACATACATGTATGTATCCACTGATAAGCTAGTGTGTTTGCATATGTACTCCCACATCTCAGCCTGTATCCCATGATGGTATGTTATGTATGTATCTCATGAATCATGAATGTTCAGACATATATCCCATGTGTCATGGGTGTTTATAGATAGGTATCTCATGTATCATGGATATCCACATATGTATCCCATGTATCATGGATATTCACATATGTATCCCATGTATCATGGATATCCACATATGTATCCCCATGTATCATGGATATTCACATATGTATCCCATGTATCATGGATATTCACATGTATCCCATGTATCACGGATATTCACATGTGTATCTCATGTATCATGGATATTCACATGTGTATCTCATGTATCATGGATATTCACATATGTATCCCATGTATCATGGATATTCACATGTGTATCTCATGTGTTATGGATATTCACATGTGTATCTCGTGTATCATGGATATTCGCATATGTATCCCATGTATCATGGATATTCGCATATGTATCCCATGTATCATGGATATTCACATGTGTATCTCATGTGTCATGGATATTCACATGTGTATCTCATGTATCATGGATATTCACATATGTATCCCATGCATCATGGATATTCACATATGTATCCCATGTATCATGGATATTCACATATGTATCTCATGTATCATGGATATTCACATGTGTATCTCATGTGTCATGGATATTCACATGTGTATCTCATGTGTCATGGATATTCACATGTGTATCTCGTGTATCATGGATATTCGTATATGTATCCCATGTATCATGGATATTCGCATATGTATCCCATGTATCATGGATGTTTACAGATGTGTATCCTATCAGGGCCATACCTAAGGCCATTTTAGCTTTGGAAAACTGTTCTGGCGCCTAGTCTGATCAACTTGTATTTAAACAGACATATTAATTGAAAAAAATAGGGTGGTTTAGTTACTAATAGACAGATTAATTTTCATACATATAACTTTTCTTTCTGAAAGTATCATTTTGAATTACATTTCATAAACTTTCTTTATGCAAGGTCACAATGTTGCCTTTAAAGTTTGGGATCAGAACCTTAAATTTTTTTTCGAGATGTGGCCTTTCCTATGAATCCTGTTCACGTATGGATCTCGTTTATCATGACTGTTCCCTGATCTACGTGTAAGTGTCTCATTTATCATTGATGTTCATGACTTTAGCTTTTATGGTTTTATAATGATTATACCTGTCTACAATTCATGGCAATTAGAGACTGACAGGGAGACAGACAGTGTGGCCTGTATTTTCTTGTACATATACATGTGTATTTTCACTCAGGTTAATGTAAAGAGAGCTTTGATCGGCTGTGAGTAGTTTGGAAACAGTTTATGAGTGGGACTCTGGTTTCTGTAATTGACCTGAGCTTTTGTAGTGGTTTAGTTAATTATTAATTTATAATCTACCCTGAAGCAAGCCCTTGTCTGTTATTGTGGATTAAACGTTTTTACCTACATTTGTTGTGTTGGTTTTAATGGTTTTGTGATATATCACTACATGTCAACTCTGGAACACTTTGATGATACTATTGTTCTACTTCAGCTGTAGACCATTCTTTTCGTTTGTGATCCACTAATTTGTGATTATTTGTTTAATTAGTTTTTATGTTGAAGAATATAGTCTCTCCATATATTTTCAAGTTTCGTTAAATAGAATTCTTACTCATGTTTGTTTTTTTTTGTTTTGTTTTTTTTTTTTTTCGAAATAAAAGTAGGCCTGCTTAAAATTGGAGAATATGAACATGTATTATGTGAGAATGTTGTCTGAATTTTGGGGCGTCTGTCAACCTTTTTGTGGTAATGAGTGTCTAGTCATGATACTGTATTTATGTAAGCGTGCAGTTAGTTTTTTGCGCTGCTCTTGTTACCATATAGGTATTAGTGTCTGGTGCTTTGTTACCAGCTTGAATTCTAACCCTAATTTTCTACCTGTCCAAAAAAAAAAAAAGACGTTACTGTGGAAACCAGTGTGTTAGTTTGGTCAGTCAGGTGTGGTGATATGTATATCAGCCTCACCTGTGGAGCATTATCTTACCTGAGACAGGTAAATGGAGGTACCTGAGTGAAATCAGGTAAGGCAGTTACCCAGGCACATGCAGAATATGTTGCCCAGTTTTAGGGGGGTTTTGGTCAGCAGGGGTCATTGTTCCATGGTGTGGGGAGAGGCTCCTGGGGCTGTCTTTGTACTATTGTGCCCTGGTATTGAGGAAGACCTCAATGGAAAGCTCTTAAGCTTCTGACACAAGCAATGTGTTTTACTTAGTGATCATTCAAGTGTATTATGTTTCTCCGTTCAGCCCGGTTTACAGCATGTCCCTGTTCTACCCTAGGCACGTTTGGTACATACATTCTTTGTACTTGTTAAATGTACATCAATGAAATACCCTTGCATTTTACCTGTGAAGACCTGGAGAAACACATCTTACCTCAGTTACCTGTCTGGTCCTAATGACAGGTGAACTGAGTTAACCACAGCTTTACCTATGTCTACCTGGCTGTTTCTGAACTTAGCATAGAGAGGAACATTTACCCACCTGATATTGCTTAAATAACTGTGCACGCTCATAAGGAATTGTCAAAGATTGGGTAAGTTTTTTAGAATGATTTATAGCTGATCTTTTATCCCATGAAAAAGATCCATGAAACATAATATGTATGTTTAATTTAGCGTGATAAATGTGTGTGTCAGTTTGCACATAATAACCTTTGGTTGAAGTATATATTGTTTGCCATTCGCTGGTTTAGCTTAACACTGAATAGGATGCCTCATGGTAATTGTTATTCGAAGTAATATTTATCAAAAGAAATTTGTTCATGGATAGGCACTTCAATATGAACATCTTACTCATTATTACCATAGATTTAAGTCTACCTGACCACATACTTCTGCACCCTATGCTCTTGCACCTATATTTACACCTGTTGAATGGCTGTGAAGAAATGTCTGCTCAAGGACAGCTCAAAGTTTACAATACCTGCACTGTTTGCTCAATATGTTATTCACGTTAAAATGCCTTCACACATCAAGTGCCCTGTTTGTAGGATGGACTGCTGAAGTACCTATATTCTCCTGGAACAATACTGTCATATCAACAGGATCTGGGGTATGGAATGCTTTACTGAGGTGCCATATTTTGGCAACTTGATGTGAAAACCACTGGTGTGATATTGCAGCACGCACTTTCTCTGCATCTCTGTTTTGATCAGTTCACAGGAATATATATTGTTCTGCACGACCTTTACTTTAACATACAGTGTAGTTATGACTGTACATGTGTGTGCAGAAATATTGTTGTTCAAAAGTTGTTGTTTTTTTTTGGTTTTTGTTTATTAAACTCTGTGCTCTTACATAGGTGAGCTGAACAATGATGACCACAGCTGTAGTTAAAATTTAAGGATAAGATTATCAGTCTTTTGTTATCTAAGAAGTATTTTCCATCTGTAAAAAAGTTATATGTAATGCTTTCTTGTTCATATACATGTATCTCAGCTACATCTTTGTCTGGGATTGTATAAACATAATCTTCATTTTCTGACGAAAAATTTTGTTAATACAAATCTTTCTGTATTTTCAGATATATACATCTACATAAACAGCTGTTATTTATTGAACACAAAAATGAGGCTGTGTTGTAAGTCATCCATCATGTATATGGCTGTAGACTGGACCAGTAGATGTAGTTTCATGATAAGCTGACAGTTTGGTAGATGACCTTGGGTATAAACAGGTACATGTACCTGTACAACTGTTAGATGCAATATTAATCGCATGTGTGGCAGGTTTAAGGCTGATAATTAGATTAAGTTAGCTTAATATAATGAACCTACATGTACATTTCGTTGTACCTTTAAAATTATCTGTGGACATGACTAAACTGACTCAGCTTATGTGAATCATAATTTTTAACACCTTGTTTGACATACATGTGATGTGGTATTTTCACTAAATAACGCCCAGCCAAAGTGACCACAGGCTTGTGTGGGTTTGTCCTTAACCACAGGCCTGTCATTATGGACCTGAGAGAAAGCAGGTACACTGTGGATCAACCCTGTTCACTGTTATCTAAGACTGTCACATAGCTTGAGAGTCTGTGTCAATAGAACTCTTGTATAGAAAAACTCAGGCCTTACTTGTGCTGCACTACATGTGTGTAAAAGCAGTATGTATATAGCCTTCGTCTGGGAAGTTACATGTAGCCATATGCGGAGGAAGTAAGTAAATATTTTTCTCATCTCACATATGAAGTATGTGAAATGCATATGTTGGTTCTGTAAATATAGCATTATGTACTAATTTTAGTCAGATATGTTGTATAGTAGTTCAACATTTTCAACTTGCTTTTTGACACTTAAAAATAACAGAAAAGCAGGGGCAGGGCCCAAGTGTATAAAGTGCTTGACCCCTTTTGAAAAACTTTCAAAATCATACTTCTCATAACTTTTTGTGAAAGTTGTCTAGGTTATTGCACTATAAAGCAATGTATGATGTTCGAGAAGAAGTTGCCAAAACTTGATTTGATTGACCTGAGTTTTATGAAAGTGGGCTTTTGTCCTTGAGTGGTTATGTTACATGAAGTCAATGATCCCTGCCTCAAATATTTGTAACCCTCTGGCTGACCAATGTGTTCACTGGGAGTTCAAGTCCAGCTCATGCTGCCTCGTCTTCAGGCTGCACATATATCATATATGTGGGAAGGCCTGCCAGCAACCTGCGGATGGTCATTGGTTTCCCCTTGGGCTCTGTTAGGTTTCCTCCCACCATAAAGCTGGTTGCCGTCGTGTAAGTGAAATAATCTGGGGTATGGGGTATACACCAATCAAATAAAATAAAAATTTGCAGGGATTGTGAAGTTGATCAGTTGGTGCATGGTCATGCTGCATTGGCCTTTCAACAACATGACATGCACCTTTGATTTTGCTTTGTGTGTGTCATGTGGGAAAGTTTGTCAGCCACTTGCCAAAGACTAGTGGTTTACTTCGGGCACTCCAGTTTTCGTTAACCCCAAAATTGATATTTAGCAAGTGATATGTTCTTGAATACTGCATTAAACACCAATCAAATAAGTAAATTAATCACAAAGACATTTCAATAGGATAATTTATAACGTATTTTGTTTCTAGTGATTTAGTGAACTACAAAAAAGTATTAGGAATAACCTGGGTTTCCAAGCTATGTGGATCCTGTTATGCAGATGTTGGACTGGTGATGTAAGATTGTGATGTTTTATCAGTTCAGGGTAGTGTTAAAACATGCCATGATGTCGTCCTCTTCATTTGTAGACCTGCGTAGGTTGTTATTCTGTAGGTGTGGCTGTCGTTAACCGTACAGGTAAGATACTCAGGTATGTCCTGATTAGAATTCCAGCTCACTGATAAGACAGTACTTTACATGTGTTTTCAGTAAAACAACTATACATTCCAGTGACTGCTAGTATGTAAGCTTATCTATATATATGTACAACTGGTCTGATTAGCATGCCTATCGAGCCGTCAGGTATCTCTGGGCTGTAATGAAGGGACATCATGAATGCATTAAACACGAACGACCAGGATGGGGACGCGACATTTGCAGAGGTACATTACCCTGATGATAAAAACTGGCCTTAGCCTGTGTTTACATTGATATGTTTATACTGTCACTAGTTGTATATAGTAATGAGTGTATTTACACCCATATGTTTGATGCTTGAGATTTATGTCCTCTATGCATGCAGATAGATGTTACAAGTAGAAGTACTAGGGGAGTGTATATCATGAAGTCAGTGTGGTTGCACATGAATCCTGCATATATATTTACATTTAGATAAATAAATAAACAAAATAATATGAGTAGCTTGGGAAATCATCCCAGCGTAGTGACGGTACATGGTGTAAGCTCGGTCTGTTCTTGTGCATTGATACAAATGTGACCTAGCAGGTGGTACTTATATGACTCACTGCCTACATGTTCATGTAGTTAGACATATCTGTAGTATACAGTAAGTGGAAGATTCTTGTTTTAAAGACATTCCTTTAATTGGCCTAATTATGTAATGCCATTTTAACTCTCTCCCCTTTCAGTTGTGTCCCTTTGTACATGTATACATTGTCCTACATAGGGACATAGAAGGAATGATTATGGTTTAACGCCACATCGGCAATATTTCAGCCATATCGTGGCAATAGGGACATAGATATGACAGTGTTATTTGTATTCACTTATATATATCTAGCACCTTGCCTATAAAAATTTAGGTTTATATATCTATGTTTTGTTCAGACACACTAACTGTGTGATAAGCCTAACCTATTTTTTATGCCTGTTAGACAACCTGTCCATTTGACAGTGCATGTAAGTCAGGACAGAGCTTGTATTGTATGTGTAACATTTTTTTGGATATTTGCATGCGTACATTTCATGCGGTTTAAAGGTTACTACAGTGTGATGTAACAAAATTCACATTGTTCATATTAATTCATTAATAACAGAAGAAAAAAAGATAAAAAAGTTGTTTGTGCAGGTGTGAGAAAGTTGTTACAGTCAGTATTGAAACTCTTGTTATACTTGTCGCAACAGTCACTTTGAGCTGTGTTATATACTTGTAACTTCATTGCATTTAAGCATTTAATTTCACACTTTTGCTAAAGCATAGTGATTTTATTAAGATATATACTTGAACTTGTCACTTTTTGTTTTATGTGAGGTGATATGACATTGATACCAAGTCAGTGATCTATTTATACACTGTAAATATAGCTATTTCTTCTTTTAAAGAGTGATACGTTTCTTAAAGGATATTTCACCAGGAAAAATGATTTCACACATCATTGTCTCTTTAATTATGGACTAGTTGACAGAGCTGAAGAGCTTTTTAACTCTCCATTACCAAGGAGGCCAATCAAGGGCAGACAATTTATTGATATAGGACATGGTTCAGAATGAAGATGATGTCTGACCTTAGATCTGTGGGGTCAAGTTCAAACATCTGGTCTGGCAGTTAAAGGGGTGATGAGAGGAGGATATGCCAGACCATGCTCCTGCCTGACACCCCTGTAGGTTGCGGTGAACTTGTCCTACACTTTGTCAGTTGAGTAATAGCTGCAGCATGTGAGTGGATCCTTACATGTAACAAGTGCATTTACAGAAAGGTTAAAAAAGGAAATCAGGGATGTGATTAGAAAACCCACAGGATTTGAATTGAATTACTCAGTACCTGAGCATGAATAATCCATTATTTCAGTGGCTTAAGGTCAGAGCTTGAACTGTGGTTTGTGGGACAGTTATGTCTGGTACATTCAAGATGACTAATGAGTGCTAAGTATGTTCAAGTACATCTTCTGTGGGTGACCAAGTTATATGTTTTATCCTTCATTGACCAAATATAGTGAGTACAGTGATGAACACATGTTTGGATTATTTTGCATATTTATGATGTACATGTAACAGTGAAAGTTACGTGTAGGTGTTCTTGCCTTTTTTAGACGATGAAGTCAGACAAATGCTCCGTGCATGTACAGTTGTATATTACCAGTATATAAAATACAGAATTGTATAATATTGTATAATTGGCTGTTTTCAAGGAAATGTTGTAAATAAGTTATGTAAAAAACAAATTATAACAACAACATTAGTACAGTGAAGGCCCTTTTTTTCTGAAACTGAGTGCCTAATGACTCTTTGTTGTTACATGACTGAAAAATCCAAAACCACAAGCATACCTTATAAATATATACATTCTAAAACTGAGCAAAATAATTAGAGATTTTATGTGGACTGGTGCTAACAGACATATGCAAGGGGGCTTGTCAGATGTGGTTGTGTGGTGTGACATGCTATCTGACCCCACTGAGTGGGGAGGGGAAGTTAGAGGGGGGAGTGGGAGGAAGAGGAACTGGGGAGGGGCTGTATAACACAGCCATGTTAACCTATACTCAACAATCTCCATATACATGTATACTACATCATACAACATCAACATCTGGCAACATTTGCCTTCCACCAGTTGTGATTCTCACGTGCACATTTTTACCTGGAGAAGTTTTGATTAAAAAGGCACTAAATACTGATACTAAAGCGTATCAGTGTTTTGACATCCTTCTTTTTGTTTTTTCTTATTACTTTTTTTATTCTCAATTTACTGCACTTCGTGAAAAGAGATGTACCAACATGCCAGTGATTTTAAAGACCTGTCTGACTAAAGTAGTATGGTTGATTTATTTATTTGATTGATTGGTGTTTTACGCCGTACTCAAGAATATTTCACTTATACGACGGCGGCCAGCATTATGGTGGGAGGAAACCGGGTAGAGCCCGGAGGAAACCCACGACCATCCGCAGGTTGCTGGAAGATCTTCCCACGTACGGCCGGAGAGGAAGCCAGTAGTATGGTTGATAGTAACTTACTATGGAGAGAATTACTGTTTCCAAACTAAATCACATTGGTTTTTGTCAAATCTTTGTTGTTAGATTTTACATTTTCATTTAGAAAGAATGATTTAAATATTAATATCGTTAATTGGTGTGAAAACAGTTGTCATAATTTCCACTGAGTGTGTATAATGTATTAACTCATGTAGCTGTTTTTTTGTTTTTTTTTCACTGATATAGTTAGAATCTATAATGCGAACTGCAGTAATACTGCCATTCAGTGAGCAGTTAAAGAATGAAGGAATTACTTTGGTATTGTCAGTATACAACCTACTGGCACCATGGCCTGATCCAGGGCATTTTTCAACACGTCAAAGGGGATTGTAGATCAGAATTTTGGGACCCCAAGTAATCCCTAAACTTTGAATGATTTTGTGTTTGTTGCATATATTTTTAAAACTGATTGATCTGAGAATCAAAAAGTTGACTAAGCTATTCATGTTGACCAATCCATGCATACAGAGTGTCGATTCCGCAGAATTGTCTTGAATCAGTCAGACAATCAGACAGCTTTTGATATAAACATTTACATCTGTCTTTTCCTTGTTCAACTGGGATATCTGTACAAGTAGTTAGTACTTTACATAGATCTGTATCCAAACCTTTCTATGTTGTTGTTTGAAAGCCTACAACTATATTTCTTACATACAAGTATATTTAGTGTGATCTTCTATCCAGATGTTTGGGTCATGCAGCACGATTGTTGAGGTTCAGACATACGAATGACAGGGTGTTAACATGTACAGAAGCAACAGACTGACAATTTGTTTTCTTTGACAACTGCTGCATTGTGTTCGGCTTAGAAAAGCAAACATTATTAACAGTTCTGTTTGGTGGAATGATATCACTGTTTGATGATGGTAGGAATGGATATGTAAGCTGCCTGACAACTCCCTTCATGGGATATGTGAAACATGCTGCGGTTTGTAGATGACTGGGATGTTACGGAAAAATGTACTGATGTGGTGACTGTGTTCAGACTGAGTCTACACTGTCTGGATTATCTGGAACTCTGCACATGTGTGCCTGTGTGCAATTGTGTAACCATGCATTAAGCCTTCAAAAAAATGGAATAGAATTGCTAAAAATGGTCAAAGACATCCTAAAATGTTAAGTTTATTGTTTTGGTCATGCACTGCCTGTATGCATATCCTTACCTTCATACAAAGCCCTGTAGGCAATGAATAACTCGCATGAAAAACATGGAATTACCAAGTTTTGATACTTTTTTTTTCTAGGGAATTGTTGGAAGCCAGTCAAAATGTTTTACTTTATAGGAATTTTGTCAGTGTTTATCCATTTTCCTGGTGCTTCATTAATTCTGAAAAGAAGGAATGTCGAATCACCTAGTTCTGATAGACTATACATGTCTGTAAGGAATTATGGAAGCCCTTCAAAATACATCATTTAAAATATAAGTATTTGAATAAATACACATACTAGGAAGGCATACTTTTTTTCTGTGTCTTAAGTTGCTAATTTCTTTTCCTGCTATTCTCTATGTTTTACAATCTGGAAGTTTTGTCATCTGTGCTATCATGTGCATTCTTTGTAATAAATCTTGTAAAAAATGAGGCAAATGGTTAGTAGCAAAATAGGACATTATTTTTTAATCACTGCATGGCTGAATTTGTTAGTGTGCCACTAATGCGGCCTCCCTGAATTCAGGTCCAGCTCATGTTGGCTTCCTCTCCAACAGTCTGTCAGCAATCTGTGGATGGTTGTGGGTTTCCACCGGGCTTTACCCAATGTCCTCTCACCATAAATGCTTGCATCTGTCATATTATAAGTGAAATATTCTTGAGTATGGCGTAAAACACCAATCAAATAAATAAATCAAATAATCACTGCAGAGAAGATAGAACTCTCACACATCAAAATCACTAGTCTTGATAAGAATTTTTATTTTTATTCCCATCAGAGATAACAATATGTCTTGCCCTACAGAGGCAACCTCTAGGTATAATACCTGCAGCTTTTGAGAGTCAAGTTCAGTGGAGAAACCAGTGACTTATCATTGGGGAATGTGACTACAGGGCTCTGCAGCTCCCAAATGCTTCCAAGAAGGTTGTGTTGACAGAACGCACTATTGATACACCCAGATACCTCCTGATAGGCAAGCTTACTGTTATAGAATTTCACCTTTCTGTTTATGTGAGCTGTCCTGGGCAGCCCTTCTAGTTTGTTAACAACTGGCCACTTTGTTTTCATACAGTATCCTGTGGAAGCCACCGTTGTGTTTTGTTGTGAAGTGAGATTTTTGACAAATTGTGACAGTGTGAGGATAATATAAAAATTTGTTCTTACAACATACATGTAAATCCTACCAGCTTTGCTGTATATTAAGCATGTACATGTTCAAACTATAAACAGGGCAGAAATGTTATGTTTATATATACTTTTTTTTTCTTCCTTTTCATGTATGACATTCTGAAACATGCCAAGACCATTTTATAGCAAATTTCAAGCCACCATAGGGAGAAAAATAATAAATACATCAAGAATAAAATATTAAAGGAAATAAATAGTTGGTGTGGGATGCCTTATTTCTGTCTCTGCAGCTGTCCATCATGCTATGTGAGTGGAGAAGCCGAGGGGTAAATACACATGTAGAGTATATGTTTGTAGAGGAAGGGGGAGAAGGAAGAGAAAACATATGCCACAGGGCCTGGACAAGGCCACGCTAAATACTAACTTGGTTTACATGTACATGTATGTGTGTTCATCCAGTTTTTGCTGTTTAGCTATATTTGGTATAAGGTTTTATCATGTATATTCCCTGTTTATTTACATACATTCCCTTCTGTTAGTATGACTCCTTTTGGTACATTCGTTTTAAAATCTCTCGAGTTTGGAGGGATTATCGTAGAACCATCACCTTTTACTTATTGCATCCATGTCTGTCTGTCTGTCTGTCTGTTCCCCAGACCGAACACTTAGACATATCTTGTATATCTATGCATACATGCACTAGCTTCGCATAATAAATAAGCTTAGTAACTCTGAAATGAATGAATTTCTTTGGAGTTACTTTGATTATTTATTGTACCATTAGATATATGCATAATAATCATGTCTTGTAGGAAGATGAAAGGTCTTGCTTTTAATAGATTCTGAATTTATGGCATGGTGAATTTAGTCATGTGTCTAATATACCGGTATTTCATAAACTATGTTCACCACCTCTCTTTAATTAAGGAAAATTTATCACCAGTTCTAATGGTTTCATTGTTTGAGCAAAGCAATACAGATTTCTTTCAGGACAAGAAGCGTGTTTTTCATCTTGACATCTGAAGCTAGCATCATTTATACACGAACGCACATGTTGTGCTCACACTACAGTTAACTTTATGCATGTTTCGATCAGGACATCGATAGCAAAACTTTCAAATTATTGCCCTGCTGTAACTTCCGCCTGTTATGAATGTTTTAATGACCTGAAAGTAGGTTGATAATTACAAAGACTCATTTAGACTGACAAACTGTAAGATAACCCACTTTATTTGACATTTTAATAATAGGCTGTCACCCTGATCAGATGGATGTGATGCTCCCAGCATACACTGTACAGGTGACCTGTTCATACATGTGCTTTTATTTATGTTCAACACACTTACATCACAGTCATATAAGTGGAATTTCTCTCATATTATTTCAAGAATCTGAGATTGTATCATCTACAGCATTTCAAATAAAGAGACCATTTGTGTAGTACATGTATTCTGATCAATTCATCCACCTTACAGGGATAATAATTAATAAATAATTTCTTATCAGAAAAACTTAAGTGATGGCATCAAAAGTTATTTTAAGGGCTTTATGTCCTTAATTATACAAGTGCATCATAACAAAATACATGTTAGGTAAAATACAGTATTTTTGCACTGTAAATTAGCTGGAAAAAAATCATTTAAGGGAGCAAATAAAGGTCATAATAATAAAACTTGAACTGAATAAAACTGAAACAAATTTTCTCAGTAACAAACTTTCAAAACAAAAGCCTGAAAACATCTTTCTAAGCTGAATAGAACTCTCATATTTAGGCCAAATACAGTAATACAGTTTGTAAACTAAGAGAGGAATCTTGTTTGTCCACTAGTTTAACGTTAGCTTGATGATAAAAGCACTCTAAACAAACTGTCAGATTGCATATCCGATGTTTCAGAATTTCGAGCAAGTTTTATATATGCCTTTTTCAGGATATGTGATAATTAAAGGCAAAGTGTATCTTTGTGAATAGGCTGTAGACAACACAGCATGTAACATGGCGTTACATAGGAACATGTCCTGAATCCACTTAATCTTTACTTATACATGTAACTGTCACTTTCCCATTTGTTTAGCAACAAATTAATTGTTAAATTACCAAATACACAACAGTTCCCCTTTGTTTGTGAGTTTGAGATATTTTTGTTTCGGACATATTGACCTGGCTGGATTTAAGCAGCCTTAATTGCAATGCTCATTAAACATGCATCATTGTCATGTGTCATTATAATGCATAACTGTACAAGGAAGAATAGGTAAAATGTCAATTATATCAAGGTATTATATGGGTTTGTACGCCATAACATACCTCGTTGTTAATCCTATACAGAATGTCCTTACCAGATCTCAGAGTTTCCAGTTTTACTGTGTGAAAGATCCGGATTCTTATCATCTTTACTCACCCACTGGTCCATCCACAGGAATTCTTAGGTGCTAAACTGAAACACTGAAGATCATTGTACAAATTCCTGTGGTTTTAGTGAGGCCCAGGCTTGTGGGGAAGATGTGTAAGTGAAGGTGTATTAAGTGTGGCCTGCTTGGAGAGGGGTGATGGGGCTATGTGATCTCCCCTATGCTTTAGCCATGTGGTCAGGCTAAGCTGAGAGAGGGAGACAGGGGCGACTCTGACAGGGTTTACAGTGTGTCCTGAGGAAGCAGGGGAGGTGCTGGTAGTTAGGGAGAAGGGCTGGCTAGGGAAGAGCAGAATAAGAGCGCTCAGAGGGAAGGAGACACTGGCCAAGTAAGCACAGGGGAGGAACACTGTTTACCTGTAAGACCTGGATTTATTAAGGAGGTGCAAAAACTTCACTCTAAGTGACTTTTTTTCGACTTTGTGAGGAAAACTATATGTTTATGCCCGCATACGTATGATTAAGCTGTTATTTCAGTGATCTGATGGCAAAGGCAACATAACAGGGCTACATCGAGAATACAGTACAAAAGCTTTAATATTTGCAAGATAAAAACTTTTTCTTGGTTTCGATGGTGGAAAAGGCAAAGATTTCTTGACGGCTTATTTGAACTGACAGAAGAACTTGTGAGCCAATGTGGAACTTGTGATTGAAAACAGCTAGTTATGGACCTTTAGGGGATGATTTTTTCTGGCCGGTGAAAGGTTAGAGAAGTTGTCAAGATGAACCGGCCTAAGTTTAGAATCTCCATGGATTTCACTGTGGAACAGCTCAGTGCGGCCATATGTAAGTATATGTATGAAATAAAGCACATGTGTGAATGTCATATGGAGGAATGTCAGGCTGGTCATGAACCACAAATAGTCACCCTAACCTCCGTGCCTTATCCTGCATGCTCTGCTAGTGCTCTGTAGTGCTCTTTAGCCTTCACAGGCACCTCCCAACAGGCTCCGCAAATGGCCTTTTTTACTTGGCCTCAAGATCATCGTTAGGGGGGGAAGAATGATTACCATAATTTTCACTACAGTAAGTTGATGTCATTTTGTCCACTAGTAGGAAAAGATCACTTTTTTAAGAACAGTTGTTCAACAACTTTTGCCAAAATCAGAAATGTCTTAAATTGGAAATATTACATTCATCCTATGATGTCATTTGCATTCGGAATTGTATGTTAAGAGATTAGTCGGGTACTTTAAGGACGTATCAGTGGATGCGTTAGGACCATTAAAGTTGTGGGTAGAAATAAGTGTGTTTTAGCTGATGCCTGAAACTGAAGATATAAATTACTGTAGTCAAATTTCGGTCTCACTTTCAGAAGCATATAATGCCTTTAAAATGATACTTTTGATGCAAACATTTAAGTTTTTCTTATCACACATCAACCAAAATAAATCTCTTAATTGGCCCATAAAGTGGATGAATCAATCAGAATCTAGCAAAATGTGTCCCTTGAGAAGTTCTAATCTTCATACGAAGTATAGCACGCGTACAAAGTAACAGTGCTTCCTGGATTGTCAGGAAATGATGGAGAATTGTTACAGTTGGTGCATCTGTGGCCGTAGATGTGCTTTACATGTGCTTCCATACACACCATGTGTCTTGGGCTGGTGAAATCTGATTAAAAGAGATGTACTAGGAAAAAAGTTCAATTTTTTTCTTAGAGTTGGAACATATGTTAAGGTGTAAGGTAAACATAAAAGTGCTGGCAGTCACTGTTTTTTCAAGGGTCTACTCTCGCGTCTCCGCTTTTCTCCTGTTACATGCATAACATGGTGTTCATTTAGGCATGTTTGAAGGGCATTATTCCTTGTGGACTGATGAATTAACGTCATTTTTGATAACCCCTAAGATTGTTTGTATCTTAAACATTGAACTTTGAAACTGCCAAATTGAGTTGTCTTTTTTTTTTTTGCATGTAGAAAGAGGAAACAATTCTGGTAAGTTAATGCTGACTCTGTAGATAGTGTGGAGGACAGTTTTCTGGGGTTAGATGCCTTTCTTCCAGATGAGAAGTCATTTCCTGTTGTTTATTCTCTCTGGGAGATCAAATCCCTGTTGTCTTTGATATACCATCATCCTTTATGGCTATACTCATACCAACCATGTTGACTGCGAGGGAAGGATTGCATGTCTCTCTTGATGTCCATCTTTTCAGCATATGTGTGTGTGTACCTGCTGTGTGCAAGTGCAGGTGCCAAGTTTTTCATGTGGATGGTTAAGCTTGGACTGTATGCTTACATGGTTCAACAAATCCTTTAGGCAGAACCACATCCAAAAGCATTCAAGTAACTCCACAAAATCCTGAGGGTGAATGTACAAGTAAATGCAAGTTTCGTTTTTTCATATATTTCAGCTGTGACAACATGCACCTCTATAGAAATATATGTAGAAAAGGCTTCTTCGTTCAAGTAATTCAAATTTACTCTATATATGTAAATAGATATGTACTGAAATATGAATAGTCATAATTGTTTCAGTTCCATGTACACAGATATAAGTTATCCTATAATTAGAGATTGTCCCTTTCTTGAATAAAAAGTAAGAGGTGCCTAATGCACAGACAGTTGAAATGAATGATTAAGCTTCGATTCCACAATAGCAGTATTTCATACATGTCGTGGTGATCCAAACATGGACGAAACAGTTACATCGTACATCAGGGATTTTTATGAGCTATTATGTACATGTGGATGTACTGCAGTGCATGGTTTTTCATGTACTTTTATGGGGCTTCTCCTGCCTTTTTGTTATCATTCCAACTGCCCCTTGAAATATCCTTGTACACATATACATGTGTGTTTTGTAAGGATTTTGCTGAATATATACGCAAGGCCTTTAAAACAGATTGATATATAAGTGGATGGAATGAACTACATGAAGCTATGTACATGCATGTTCTTACACTGAACAGTCCATGAAAATGCTGGAAAACCTGAACTGTTAGGTCTTTGAAAGACATTGAAACTACATTTTCTGTTATGGGTAAGAACAATGATTTGAGAGTGAAACGATGTTAACGATTATATTAGACAGTTTTCAAATAAAGATGATTCCTAGTTTATTCTGTCAGACAATAACATGTAGCTTTGAGTAGAATGTTGGCACAAGATTATGTCCCCAAGTTTCAGGATGGGGTCATATTATTAGGACGCTCTCAAGTAGCCTGGAAATTAAGGGAAGTTCGTCAGTCAAAGGACTTGCGTAGGGTCTTTGTATTGTTCACCAGCGAGTGTAAACTTAGTCTACATTTGTGACCAAAGGGACTGTCAGGAGTTTAGAAAACAAGATAGCTTTAAGGAGAAGAGGAAGTTGGTAATTTCATTATATGTGAATGACGGATATTCTGATTGTCTCCCCTTGTTTCACAAGGACAGGAAATTTACTGTTAACAACTTCCTGTGTGGTTTACTTGGTATGAAAACACATATTTATGACTGAGTTTGTTTTGTAATGTCAGACAGAATGACGTCTTCATATGAAAAAAACAACAACAACATATATTTATGAAAAAAAAAACAGTTGTATTCCCAAAATACATATATTAAAATCATAAAATTAATGTGGTATCCATGATATTTTTGTATAGACTCACATTATATTGTTAGGGGTATGGTCCAAATAAATTAAACTAAAAAGATCTTTGTTCCTTTTCTGAGACAAGGTCTTGGGGAGGAAACACTGTCTGTCTGGATAAACCCCATGCACTGACCCATGGGAATGACTAAGGACTTAACAATGGGTCTTACTGACTTTCCATGTTAATTACAGCAAAATTTACAACCCTGCAGAAGATAAACCTAGGTCTAACACACTACACCTTTTCTCCCTCCACATGTTCAAAAGTAGACCCTCAGTCAGTGTAGGCCACCCGCTAGCTCTTTATTGTTTTCAGGGTCATCTGGTGTAGGATAATCAAACCCTGGTGGTCAATCAACACTTCAGCTCCCTGCCCCAGTTGAGATAGCAGACCAGGGGGGAGGGCCAGTCTTGGCTGTCCTAACCCAGACAGTCCTTGTAATCAAATTGTTCCACTTAGAGGGTCATCAAGCATGGAGAATCCCTGGTATGGCTCATCACTGGATGGTACTATATACATGTGTGTGTAAGGACATAAATTACCACCCCAAATTAACCATCTGTCATCAGTGGTTACTCATCTGTGGTATGGCGTTAAGGTTATTGCTTTGAAGAGGAAATTGAAACAGTTCAGTATAAATACATCGCTATCATTATATTGTGATTCACTATCAGATGTAACCATAGTTCCGTCTACATACATGTGTACTGTGTTTTATTGATAGACTTGTCACAATCCCCATGGAAATACAGTACGTGTACTTCATACATGTTCTCATGGCATGACCATCTCTTTATTACATGTGGTGACTAATTTCTCATAGGAGCTTGATGATGTGGGCCAGTTGTATACAGTGTATGAGACCTAGTGATGTGTATTGATGTGAACCATTGATTACATTTATGAAGATACACATATCTTTTACACAGGAAATGGGAGTGAAAATTGGAACCATTGATATGTTATAGTGTCACTTTAAGTTTATGTCTGTGCTGGTTGAGCAAAAATCAAATTTGTTTTCATACATTCAAAGTTTAGAAACCATTTCTCAACAAAATAACAATTTTCCTGACAGAAAGCTACTGCTATACGAATAAACTTGCTAGTGCGGGTATGGTGGATAACAGAAAAAGCACTTTTAATCACTTAGCCAGCAAGATCCCTGGGCAATGTATACATGTATCATTGGTAACTTATAGCTGTCTATGGTCATCTCTGGGGTTATTAAGAGGTTGTTTGATACTCAGTTATCAGCCAACTGTCCCGTCTTCACACACCCTAAAGCCATGTTTACCTACAAAACTGACACGGTCATACTGACCTCATTCATGTGGTTTATTGCTGAAAATGTGTCCATTAACACCACAATCAGACTGGTTCTAAAAACATCTCCAAGACAAGAGGAAAAAAGAAAACACCATGATATGAATAATTATCCTACTTTTATCATGCAGAAAATGAACTACCTGATGATTGTAAGCATTTCTCAGTTCTTTGATCTTTTCCCTTGTTTTCCAAGTTGTTAAAATGTGAATATATATTTAACACCTTGGCACATTGATATCTCAACGGTCAGGTCATGTATATCTGGAGCCATGAAGATAGTGCCAAGGTAATAATTACTTCAAGGTAATCTAAAACGTCTGGGTGAACTATAGTCTTGGTATAAATTATTTCCACAGTGTAATGAACCACTGCCTCAAGTCCGGGTGTTAAGGGGGGTAAAATGAGGGCAAACAAACTTGGCAAACAATGGGCTGTTGATAAGGGTAATTTATCAGGATTGTGTAATGTTAAACAACTCACCTACATGTAGGCCTGTATAAAAGGAGTCAGTTGTGCCCTTAGGTAGTGGATGGGGAGGGGATGGGGAGGGGGTGGGGGGTCTAGGGCTGCTGTTTGGTGTTTAGAAGCTAAGACAGAAGAAGGGGAGGGAAGCTTGGGGAAGCCGGAATAGAGGCTGGCATGGAGCAACAGATCACAAGCAGATGTAGTAGAAAATGTGAGGATATCACATAGTTCTTGAGCTGAATTGTTATGTTGGGGTGTCTTGAGTTATTTTAGCCTCGGAGGTTAGAGAGCTTCCTGGAGCTAGCAGGACACATTCAGACCAATGTTCACTTCTTTTGTGAGTTCAGCTTGGGGTTACCATATACTGATCTTGCAGTGGTGAAGTAAGAGCTTCCGACGTACCTGTAATTAAGGAATAACTCCTTCAAGTTTTAATGTGTGCCTCAGGTTCTTGATTGAGAAACAAAAGCAAGGCAGACCACCTTGCCAATTAGCACATGTGCTTTTCACCCATGACTGCTTTCTTTGATATGCACATGTAATTTGTGCAGTTCACCTGTGGCTGTTGTTTTTGTCTACCTGAGGGACGCCACATCGTCACTAGCCTTTGATGTAGCCAGATCAGGTGGAGCAAACAGTGCACAACACTCTGAGTGAATCCAGACTTTTGTAGCTGAGAGATTAATTTCTAGATCCTGCCTTGTTTATCCCTGAAGCATCAGAAGATCCAGGCTCTGGAAAGTTTGTTACCTGAAAAAGCATTTTGTCACCATTACACACTTGAAGAGGAATGCTAGTAATGTTACACCTGTGGGTTTACCCCGGCTTTGTTTTCATGAGATGTATGTGTGAGAGACAGGATTTAGGCTGATTTGTCAGGCTTAGCTACTGCAGGGGCACATGTGGTCAGCTCTACAGGCTAAGGCAAACACAGTGGACAGTGATCACTGGTCAGCCAGGACTGGTGATAGGCAGCCAGAGTGGACAGCTGGGCTGAGTGTTTACCTGGGGGGCTCATGCTGGACATGCAGTGGTCACTGGTCATTTGAAGTGGCCAGCTGTGCAGGAGATGTACTGTAAATGTGGCAGTATTTCAGACTGGCTTACTGGCTTTGCTGATGGACAATAAATTTGCCTGCAGTGCCATCTTATACATGTACATGTGTATATATGCCTGTGACAGAAGACAAAAGGCATCTGGTGTTGACCTGTATAAAAAAAGGCTGTGTGTGTCCATGCAGTGTGTGGAGGAACCTGCTTCTAGCCTGTAGTGTCTGTGATGTACATGTATGTGTGATTGGAGAGGGGAAGTCCTCCCACGCCACTCTCAGATCCTCCTTACACGCTCAGTGTTCACATATGTGTATAGGCTAACACAGCCACGAGGGATTTTACTACAGCCTGGAGTGTTGTCAAAACCCTAGTTTGTCAATGACTTTTGATCCCTCCATATTCGCTGTATGGTCAATGCATTGAAGTTAATTACTGTAATGCACCTTGAGTTTGTCTGGCGGAGAAGTTAGACACTATCGCCAGAATGATACAAATGGAAGTGCCGTCGGTTTCCATGGAGATGGACACGATGGAATCCAAGTCGGATGTATCGGACCCTGAATTGCGCACGGACAGTTGTCGAAATTCCGACAGGAACTGGAATTCTTTAATATGGAGGGAGTTCTTTGGTAGGTTGTTAGATTTTCCTCTTGGCTGATCACATTGAAATTTAGTTGACCGTAACATTACCAGTACTTATATTTTCGTCGTAGGTAATTATTAACATAAACATATTTTATTCAAATTGTACTGTACATAAAAGCAGATCTTTTTATAATTTTTCTTACAGATGTATAGCTACTGATAAAATTTTAGCAAGACTAGAATCCATGCTTGTACCTGTTTCATATGAACTGGTATTTCTAATTAATCTAATATAGTGCACCTATAGTGAACAGCGTTCATCTTGTATAAAGCCTGTGGGAGTTTGGGAGTGGGAATTTCGCTATCATGTGTTCAGATGTGCATGTTAGGAGACCCATCAAAGGTGGTATGATGTTATTTAAAAATCTCGAGTGTTGGACAGTGGTATTGCTCAGGCTTACTACTGCGAGAATGGAATAGTTATGGATCATTTTTGTATTCTATTGAAGTTTGTCATTGAAATTCAACTCTGTTAATGCTCATTATGGACACATATACATGTCGTATATGGTGCCAGTTGGTGAGAATAATGTCTAGCAGGCCAAACCATTGTTCATTCTACATATGTCTGAAATGTTCCAGCTAAGTGAAGTTTTAGCTTAGAGCATCCAGGAGTCTAATGTTGACAATTTGAGACCCTGTGCAGGCCAGGTCCAGGCAGCACCTGTTGGAGGGTGTCTCCAGAGGTCCAACCCATTGGGACCTGGCCCATATCTGGTGGCTGTTACCTCTGACTGCTGATCTCAGTGACCCCATGACCCCTCCAGCCTGGGGTCATTCTATCCCCTACACCCACCTTGCTGTGATCATTGTAATGGAGACTGCTAATCAATGATACCATCTCAGTATCAAGTGGAGTGTAAATGTTTGTGAAACTTTGACATGTTTCCCTCTTCATTGTTAGATCGTTTGGTTCATGTCTATATATGTACCCTGCACAGTGTATTACTAGGAAGGCATTTAATTCAGACCAGTTTTTCAAGATGATTCTTAGAAGTTTCTTATGTTAATGAACCATATAATTCTTTAGAACTTCTGCTGAGAAATATCTTCAATATACAGTTGATTCACCCATTCATTTTTCTGATTTAAATGCTGTATTTCATTATGAATTCTTGGATTAATTACAGGAATTTTCAGAATTTTGATTTCAGGTCTGTGATAACATCATAATTTATTTATCTCAAATGTACAATTTCTATCTATCCAGGTGATAAATACTGCTCTCAGAGTGAACAGAGCTCTACCTGTAATTAGTTCCACTGTCATCATAGAAGCATATCCATCATTCATGTATGTGTATGTATACCAGCACAAGCCACCTGCGGCATGGCTTGTTGAATACGTGTTTATACATACATGTATGTTTGCGCTTGTGTCTCACTTACATTTAACTACTGCCTGTAATTCTTCAACCTTTTCACATGTTTGCAAGGTGTTTATTTGAGCCTATTGTGAAGGCATTTTCTGTGTTCACTGATAAAATTATACTTCTTGTGAAGCCCAGACAGTGGCCAATCCAACACAACTAGTTTTGCCTCCAAAATGTGCGTTGCTCTTTTGTGAAAGTTACTCTTTTATTTGCGAAAAGCTTGAGGAACTAGCGCACACTGTATATACAGAGTCGAAAACTGGCACATGCGTTAGATATATTACGTAAAGATGCCCTTTATTTTGTAAGTTCGCATGTTCATTATTAACTTTGAGCCTTATTGTCGTTTAGCCACATATCAGTGAAGCTTTCATGTGTTAGTCATTCGTGCTCTGCAATGGTGCAGTGAAACCTAATTAAAATAGTAGTAACAGATGCTTTCTTGTGTATCAAAACAATATCACTTTTATTTGAAAGACAGTATACACACAGTGAATGTAGACGATGAAAACTGAATGTAGACGATGAAAACTGAATGTAGACAAGTTGCTGTGTGTTCTGAGTTTTATGTAAGCTGTGGATAATCTCACTTATCTGAAAGAGAAACTGTTTTGAGGGGATAAACATTTCTGTTTGATGTCTGAAAATAAAGCTGGTGTGGTAAGATTTCAGCTGTTGTCAATATACAGTCAGTGAGAAAACATTTACACTATTTACATAATGCGTAATTAACAAAACCCATGTGGGTTAAACATTAGTACCTAGAAAAGGCTGTATGTAGGAGAATTTTATCTGTTATTTAAGGTGTGATCTTTAATGTACATTTATATGAGCCAGACCACCTGCAGTCTGTGTCCAAATCAGAACATTTGTTTACCGACTTTCATTTTTAACTTGGAGATTGGTAGCCAGGGGGGAAGTGTGGGGGGGGGGGGGGGGGGGGTGGGGGGTGGTGAGGGTATGAAAAAGATAACCAATAATTAATTTTGCCAAGCCAAAGTACATGGTGTTGTAGAAGTGTACACATGGAATCTATATCAATTGGTAAAGTGCTCTCAACATCTGTGTCCCCAGGGAGGCCTAAGGGCATAGATGGCACCCAGGTGTAAATGTTTTATTTACCATGGGGTGATGGGCGAAGAAAAATCTTCACCCTGTGTCCCATGAATAATGGGTCAACCTCAGGTCAACCGTATGATGCCCTGCTGTATAAACTCATTAAAATGTATGAAACTAGTTAGCTTGTTAACAAAGGTTGGAGAGATTCTCTGACAATTGGTACAGATTTTCTAAGCAAATGGTTTCCTAAGCAAATGTAAAGATGGTTAGCCACCTTGGGTTAAATAAAGGTGAGATGTTGACTGACGAAATTGTGGCAGTCCAGTGTGAATGAACACAGAGATCTGATTTGGGGTGGAAATTTATTCCTCATGATGTGTTCTACTTGTTATTTGATTTCACTCCTGAAAATAAGGGTGGCTGACGAGTCAAACAAAGACTTACACACACAGGTACTGGTGCAATTACAAATGTCTTCAAGTTAATTAAATCACTTTTTAAGATATCAGTTTTTAGGTAATCAACATAAACAATGCGTAGGGGAAAGAAAGGGGAATTGAATTGCTTGCTGAGTTCTTGCCTTGCATACCAATCAGTTGCAAAAAGAACTTACATGTAAACAATGAAAAGGCATTAAAGACATCTATTTATCTGTGGTGTGTCATCATCACATAAGCAAATGCTCGCACTGTTATAAAGAACAGGTAAATAATTTTATGCTGTTGCAGTAGAACATTGGTTATATGAACTTATGCTTGCTTATACATTTATTTATACACGAGCAGAAGTTGAGCAAAAAATGTGGCACAGTCATTGTTTTGTGTTTCTTTGTACTTAATATTGAAGCACTTTAGCATTCTGATATTAGTGCTTAGCTCATCGAGCTGAAAACATATACATGACACGGTCTGACTGGTTGACCGCGTGTCGTGTATTAAACACCCATGATTTCACTCTATACAGTTTATGAAAGTTTTACCTCTGCTGTATTCTGCCATTGTTTAGGTTGCCAATAAATGAAACCTGAAAAAAAATGTGATGTAATTAACTTTGTGATATCTGCCATTACACGTACGCCTGCGCCTTTGTGCAAAGTAAGGTGTGCATGTGTGTGTGTGTGTGTGTAAACTTAGACAGGTACGAATGAGCATTCCGTAATCTGTTGGCTCCACCCAATTTCTACAGGTGCAGCACGATACAACAAACCACCTGTGGACGTCTTCCGTGACAGGTGAATGTGATATTTCCAGCTCTGCACTGCAGCTACGTACACTCATGTATATGTGTCTTGTATGTTCTGTAATTTTCCTGTGTCCTTGACAAGGACAGGCTGGTTTGCATATCAATATAGAAAGGTTACTTTAGAAAAGATATTAATCTTGAAACATTTCGGAGAAATACATTGGCAGTGAATCAAATTATTAAAAAGTGTTGTGATCAAAGATACAGCCTTTCCGAATGAATTGTTACATTATGGATAATACCACTCACAGTATGGAAATACTGTTAAAGCAGTGTTAAAGGGATGAAGAATCGATTCTGAATGATTGGTGTGAGAGATAGGTAAGTCTACGTTGAGGCTAGCCTAAGCTGAATTTTAGGTATGGCAAAGTTATTCAAGCTTGACCAAGGCTGCAGGATTTAACCCAAGAAACCCTATCTCCACCGACAGCCAATCAGCATGGATTCTGCATCCCTTTAAGCCATATTTCTTATAGTGTAAATAGAAGAGACTTTGTGAAAATAGAAAATCACACCTGTTTCTATGTTATGAGGACAGGTCATAGTTGAGGAGAGATGTGAAATGCGATGCACCAGTTGATTCATCATCCTTGTAATGATGGTGTTAACCAGTAGTTGATAATACATGCATATAGCATGAGGGTTATTAGAGGAGAAACTCATTGTAGGCATATTTAGGGCATATTGAGATGTTGTTATCCCCAGCAATTGTCACTCGTGCCCTGACACATGTCATCAGTGCAGACAGGGAAGGCTACAGCTACTCCACTTAGAGACACGTACAGAATGAAAATTTATCACCTCACGTGTCTACTGCCCGTCTACCTCTGACGATGTACAAGTATACTTAATATGGGTGACTTGTGAGTTTGTCTACTATGGCTAAGTGATGTAAGTATGTGAATTGGGTCTGTGAGATTGTCAGTGTCGGAGTTATGTTTATGTGATTTGATTCACATTATGAACGCTGTTTTTCCTGTTGATTTCCTGTTGATATGTCTCATATTTTGAGGGGTTTTACTGTGACATACATACATTGGTGTACTATATATATTTATTTGCAGTTACATAAATATTAGTTTATTCTAAAAGTGGCAGTGGCTTTCCTAATGGTTCATGCTAAATGTGTTTCTCTGTTGGAATGTGGATAATTATTAAACCAAACTTGAACTGTTGGAATTCTTTTTAGATCACACGGTAGGTGAAAGCATTGGCTAACGTGAAAAGTATTGGGCATGTTTTTGTGTTGGATTGTCAAGGGCTTACATTCTGAACACTGAAGAATCTGGTCCACATACATGTACCCAAAATCATCAACTTTTTCGATTTCTCTAAAGCTCTTTTTTAAGTGGAATTTATGCATATAATTATTATGAAAATGACACCAAAAATGATTTGTTTGTCTCACTAAATATGCAAACTTCAAAAAACTGTGCAAATTATTTCCCTACATTCCATATTTCTCTCAGAATGTTTCAAAATATCGGTCATACAGAGGCGGTTGAAAAGGGTACACTATGTTTGAGGCATAGCCAATATAGCGGCAGATATTTGTGAATGTGGTGAAGTAGACTGTCAACCCATCCATTATTATGACACTGCTGTCACCTATATATATCTCTACACCATTTAGAAGTCTGGCTCATAACAACTTTTTATCCTGTATGCCACTTCACCTTTCATTTTTGCATACCTGGTACTACATGTCCGTATCCTTTCAGTTTAAACATGTAATTACATGGTACATGTCATGTACTTGAGCAGTTCGATGTATTCATGGTGCATGTATTTACATGTATGTGAGGAAGACCTTTGGCATAAATGTACATGTACTGATGGGTATTTGTGATAAATATGAAATATGTCTACAATGTAAGCAGGTTACTTTTAATGGGTGGTGAGTAAACTGATGTTTTCTTGTAGAAATCCACTAATCTTTGTTGGTTAAGTCACAAGTTCCATTAAAAGCTGTTGTAAACATTATATAAACCGTTGGTGTTGCATGTACATGTATTTTCTGGCACATGGTACACAAGTATAAAGCATACTGTGTATATCCTGTAAATTTTCTACCTTTTCAGCCTCTAAATTACTTTTTTTGAGTGGAATTTATGCCTAGAGTTATGAATGAAAGATGATTTATTTTATGAAAGATGCAAGCTTCATAAAACTGTACAAATTACTTGCATAGTTCTCTCAGAGTATTTCAAAGCATTGGTCACGTTGGGGGTTAGAAGGTTGAAGAATTGGGGCGGTAGGCTAAACAGCTAGAGTACATGTGTATTGTAGGCATTTAGTGTATACCTATATATCTGGCACAGTAGATGTTTTGTGTTAATTTACATGTATTTTCTGGTACATGTATTTTCCAAATGGTACGTATAAGTCTTGTTAAGTCTTCCACAACTAGCTTTGTACATGTGCATAGGTCTGTATGAACAGGATGTCTACTTTCGCATTTTGTAATCACTTTCAGTGGCAATTATGTATCAATAAATTATCAGTTAGTTAATAATAGATTCAGAAGTGTAAAATGACTATAACTGGTGATAGTGTTTTTAGTTACATGAAGTAAACTTGGAGTTATCGCACTGAAATTTCCCAGTTTGTGACGTCTGTGCATTTCCTGCTCTCACCCAGTTATGGCTTCAGTATTTCCCAAGTGGCTTTCAGTCATAATCAGTCATTTCCTGCTACGTATATGTGTATCTTCACAAAAACCAATCATTTTGTTTTAATCTCTCGCCCTATAAAGTGTGTTTTTGATGTAGATATAGAAATTGGAAAAGTTAACATGTATTTCCTTGTTTGAGGTGCTAATTTTCCTCTGTAATTGGTAATTATATCTCATGATGTCACCATGTAGGATATATTGGGGTGACTTTTGTGTATCAGTTTAATAATACTTACTGATCTGTTTGTGAGAAACGTACAGTGATGTGGAGGGATTTTTTTGAAAACCTCTTTATTGTACCAACCAAATTCCTTCATGGTCGTCAATCCCATCATAGAGGTAACTGAATGGTTATCAATTATCTCCATCTTTCTTTCAGCTTGAGTTAATAGCCTTCATGCAACATGCGGTGGAATTTATGAAAACAAAGGATTGATGTCCCCCTCCTTCCATTCTCTGCATGGTTGAATGTTTTCAGGAGTTCTGAAACTCATTGGTGTGCAGTTTATATGGCAAAGAATTCAACTTTTTTTTCTTTTTTTTAACTTTTTTTTTTATTTTTGTAAAACTGAAAGGAAATCTGCCCCATTTTGTCCAATCTGTTTAACATTGTGTTGCTGTTGTTGTAATTCCAGGGTCCTCAGTGGATTTGACTCCTTCCCTTCTGTCCATGTATGACAAGATAACAGCCAATGGCAGCCAGTCTACCCTCCACAATGGCAGCCATGAAGACTTCCCTGCTGAAGTCAGCCCTGAGCAAAATACCAACGTAAAACTTTTGGCAGACGAGGAAAAACGTCTTTCTGAAACAATGGATACGACAGACGCATCCTCTGGGGCAGGGCTAAAACGCCCACTGAGCGTGGGGTCCACTTCATCCTCTTCCTCAGCATCGCAACCCATGCAGTTTCGCTCCAAACGACCCAACCTTGGGGAATACGATGGGACTACAACAACAGCGACAGGTGGTAAACCAACCCTGCTGGCTCTTACAGACTCTCACATGGGGGAAATCAGCAAGGATGACCTACATGTAGATGTATGTGAAGACTGGGCGGGGTCCCAGGATCCAAATCACGAGGATGACCACTATTATGAGCATATCAATTTTTCGGAAGCGGCTGCATCTCTACCGATTGTTAAGGTGTATAGCCCTCAGAGCTCTACGGGCTCCAATGACGATGTTAGCCTAAACTCTTCTACATATTCCGATGACAAGGGGGACAACTCCCCAGGCTGTGAAACTGTGCAATCGACGTACTCGCTCAAACTGAGTAACAATAACAATTCAGGAGCTCCATCTCTGGGGAGAACTGATTCTTCCTCGTTGACCAAAGTGACGGACAGAAACTCCAATGGTTCCTTAAATTCCCCTGTTCTCTCCAGAGACTCCACATATTATGTGTCATATGCTCAACGGGTCGCCTCCGAAATTGTGGAAACGGAAAAAACTTACGTTCACAGCCTTAAGGAGATTTTAGAGGTATGATAAAGTGGTTTGGCATTTTGTGATTGAACTGGGTTTTACTTTAAGCATCTGAGGAAAGCGCCCCAACCGGAAAGTAAATCTTGGCAGTTTATTTAAATGTAAAGTATAACATAATAGAAAGATATAAAGTTGATGTTTCCATTGTACAGTGTAGGTAGTTGTAAGTACAAAGAGTGTTACATGTTTCAGCTGTTTATTTGCCAGTTGCAATAAACTTTCTCCTCCCACCACAGTGCTGGCTGCTTTCATATAAATGAAATATTCTTGAGTACCGTGTAAAACACCAAACAAATAAATAAATAAATACTGTAATTCTTCCACATTTTCGCATGTTTGCAAGGTGTTTATTCAAGCACATTCTGAAAGCGTCATTGTATGTTGACTAATAAAACTATACATTTTATGAAACCCTGGAATTGGCCAATCTTACCAATGTTGTTTTAACTCCCAAAACAAATTAAAAATGGACTTAAATTGCACTGAATATTTTTTTCAAATGCGAAATGGTTGAGGAATTAGGGAAATAAACTTTCATGGTTATATTTATTTCATTTAGACATTTACTGGTAACAACCATTTTGTCCTCACAGAAGATTTTTTCAGTTAGTTGTACATGCCATGCAAGCAACATAAACATTCAAGTACATTTATGCCCTATGATCAGACCAACTTTTGGGCAGACAGCCTTATGGCTGTGCACACATTCTGTGTATGGTTTCTTTAGTCACATCCCAGCCATACATGTATGTATTGTCTGCATGTATATGATTTCCTGTTAGCAGGTTAGTGGAGTTCTTCCCATTTCCTTTATGTTATAAAAAGTTATCTTGGAATTTTCCTTGAATATGTTGTAAATTTGATAAACTGGTATACTGTACATGGTCTTCACACTAGTGAATTAAATGTTATTCAGTGATTTCTCCAGGCATGTGTGTTTCATGACCCGACACATGGCTTCCTCCTGGTTATGGTGGGAGGAAACCTAGCAAACCCTGGGGAAACCCCCTGCCATCTGCAGGGTGCTCGCAGACCGTCCCATGTAGTACGGGAAAGGAAATCAGTTTCTGTCTTTTTGTCTTGGCTTTGGTATGCGTTTGTTAAAATGCAAATGCCGTAGTACTAAATGTTCATATCATTTAGTCATCATCCAGCTTTGCAGTGTTGTTTTGCATACACAAGTAGTAGTCAAAGCATCATCATTGACATTCTAAACAGTTTCATTTATTTGGGTATAATGATTGCAAGGTGAGAACCAAAGTTTGTTGTATGTTTTTATTCTTTTCATGCAGGGTTACATGAAACACATCAAGCTGTGTGAGGACATCAGCCAACAGGACGCAAACAAGCTATTCGGGAATTTAAAAGAAATATACGAATTTAACAAGTAAGACAAATAACCTCTCTTTGGGTGCAAGAACTGGAGAACTTTTCTCTAGAAAGAAAGGATTGCAAACAGTTTGATTGATTTGGAGGAAACAGCTTTTCACTTTGGAATGCCTAGATGTTGTCATTAATGTTTGCTTAGTAAACATCACCCTTTTCCTCCTCCCATAGCCATATATTCATTATTGACATACCTATCTTTACAACTAATACCTGTTATCACATGGATTTGGAAGCTGATCTTTAAATCTAAACCATGGAACTTGAAGTGAATTTGAAACACATAAGTTTCCATCTTGTATTTTGGCTCATTGCATGTCCAGTTACGTGTATAGGGTCAGAAATTCCACATACATGCTAACGTATTTCGTCATTCATGCAGAAGTCTATTGGCTGAGTTGGATGACTGCGGAGAGGATCCAGTGGAGGTGGCTCGCTGTTTTGTGGAGAAGAATGAAGGCTTTGACATATACACTGAGTACTGCACCAGTTATCCAGCGTGAGTACTGCCCTGTGGCTTGCCATCCAGTAGAAGTACTACATGATTTAATATTATTGAAGTATGTATACTGCATGTGTGTACACACCGCAAAAGTTGCATGCATTGCCCCAAGTACTGCATCAGTTGTCCAGTCCAAGGAATGCAACAGTTCACTCAAATCAGTATTCCATCAAATAGCCTATATGCACCAGTTATCTCCCTTAAAGGGGCTATACCAAATGATTTTAGACAATAAGAAAATCCCCCCCAAAACATATTTGCAAATCAAATCACTATCTGTGCATTAATGAAGAATGCCTCAAATTACTGCCTTTCGGTAAATGTCATATGCGTACCTGTACTATTTAGAAATGGTTAAGATACATGTATGTCTTTACCTTGAAATGCGACCCACTTAATAAATTTTAGGAACTTTATTACTAATTTTAAACTGTAGCATGTGCGAACAAGGCTGATATTTTTTGAAAGATAATTATTTGGGCTATATTCTAATAGCAAAGGAATTAGTTGAATTTGTGCTAATAGTTTTGCCCTAGAGGTCATAGGCACGAATTCAGAGCTAGTTTTACCTTTACGCAAATCGTTTGTCGGGTATGGTTCCTCATATTTTATTTACATTGAAACAACTGTGTAATTATAAATAATCCTGTTTTGAATAAAATCCATTTTGTCTCATTTTAAAACTCGCCCTTAGTTGATAAGGATCTGTTTTTTTGCCTACAGGTCAATGGAAGTGCTGACAAAGTGCATGATGCAGCCAACCTTGGCAGAGAAGTTCAAAAGCTGGCAGGCTGCCCTGGGCCACGGTCTTCCCCTGGGAGCATACCTGCTGAAACCAGTGCAGAGAATCCTCAAATATCACCTTCTGTTACAGGTATGTTGGCAAGATGATTAGGTGGTACTGAAGCTTTGGTTTGTTTATATGAGCACCTTACATGGATCAATACACGTGGTAAGTGTTTGACCTTGTTGTCAGTTTGGTCATACTAAAGATTTTATAAAAATGACCTCTTTGTGATGAAACACATCACAGAAATGTGATGAATATTTCCCTGGCTCCAGCACATTGTTGTTAAGAGACACAAATTTTCCATGATTACAACATATCAGGCAAAGGTAAATAAAGAATAATGCCTAGTGAAAATGGTAAAATGGATTTTGAATTTCCAAGCTGTTTTTTGTCATGGTTTCCCTTACCCTTATATGGTGTACTGGAGGTATACTTGAGGTACATTTGATATGTACCAGTGGGGTGTAACATATCTGATGCCCAAACATGTGCACATTATTCAGGACAGCCATCTTGGAAAATCAGGGGCAAATATATCCGTGCTCTGTGATTAGTCAATAGTTAAGCACTGAAAGAGGCTTATATTTATGTAGTGAACATCTTTTCTTGTGCCCCAAAACATTAAGTTAAATGTCTAAATCTCATCTTTTGTTTTAAAACTTTAAGAAAGTGTGCGAGGTGTACCTGAGGTGCATAACCCCTAAATTATAATCAAAACTCTCCAAATTTGTAAGTGTTTTAAGTGTTGATTTTTTAAAAAGTTTGTGAGGTACATCTGAGGTATAGTCACATGGCTAGGGTATACTTGAGATACAGTACACCTCAGATGATATACCTGCAGATGAGGTGCACCCCTCATCTACACCTCACACTAAGGTGTACATAAGGTGTACACCCCATATACACCCCATGAGGTTTACACCTCATTTCTGTAAGGGTTGTCATTGGACCAAGACCGCATTTTCTGTATGATTGTTCACCATCTTCAGCTTGGAGTACAGCCGTTACAATGCTCTGGCCTGTTTAGACAGTCTGACATCACATGTGCCTTTTACCAACATGGCCTACACTTTAAGTAACAATCTGGGCATCAGATTTGGGGAAGTTTTTATGTTGCATTCCAAAGGTCGATGGTTTAGTGTTGTCAGAATGAGAAGTTATATTGTCAAGTATGTTAAATTGATAGAATAACAAAAAAAACTGTACCCGGTCATTTTTCATTGACCAGAACATTGTGAAGCACTATGAGAGTGATCTGCCAGGGTATGACACATTGACGACAGCTCTAGGTCACATGACACACATGGCACACCACATCAACGAGATGAAGCGGCGTCATGAGCATGCAGTACGTGTTCAGGAGGTACAAAGTCAGCTGGAGGATTACGCTGACGGGCCAGACCTCTCTACCCTAGGGGAGCTTGTACTGGAGGTAAACCTGGCATCTTTGATCTCTTTGTATGATGAAACTGTATAACAGTTGCATTAAACCTCTCACCAACCAGGATTCTCTTGTAGATTTTTAAAGACTTTTTTATCATTTCATACAAGGCCAACAGATAAGTGATAAAAGATAATAGATTAATGATATAGACCCAACTGGCTTAATGGAGATAGTTTCATAATAAAAAGCAAAACTAATGTAACATAGAGAGATGGATATGTCTAAAAGAAAAGAAAAAATGTCACGTACAAGGCTAAATACAACATGTATACAGAAATGAAAGGCCTTGGTGTTTTTGTTTGAAGTAAATGTATCTTTTCATCACCTTTTACATGTTAAGTAAGGAAATACTACAAATGTGGATAAAATTGTGATTTTATAAAGGTAAAGCATATGGTAATTTTCTCTGTTTGAAAGAAATATTTTATGACTGATTTGAAAAAGACATCCCAGTGTACACTTAAATGCACTCTTATATATCTTGCCTATAATTTGGCGAACACCAATCAAAGAAATAAATAATTTGTGTAAATATGTGTTTTAGGGCAGTTTTCGATTACTTGGAGCAAAGGCATCAAGATCTGTGTTTTTGTTCGAGAAAGGAATACTGATTACCAAAAGGAAAGAGGAAGGCACATTTAGCTGTAAAGTTGTCATATTGGTGAGTTGTGGTTTTCTTACATTTAACTGGGGACAAATTTTGGTGACCAAACGGATTGTTGATTGGTAGAGCATGAGCGTCACGTGTGGGAAACATGTAAAACTGGGAATCTTGATTCTTCAATGGTTTGATACTCAGCATAAAGACAGTAATTTATCTAAAGTTTAGCGTATAAAAATGAATTTTCAGAAGCACGTGATGCCCCTAAAATTATACTTTTTGATGCCAACAGTTAAGGTTTTACAAAAAACTTTTAAGAAGAATGCAAGAGTGGAAGAATTAATCAGATTGAAACAAAATGGTTTACATGAAAAATGGTATGCTTAAGACGAAATACAGTATGCCAAATACTGATCAACCCTAGTGTAATTTCTACTGTCGCTGGGTGGGGTGTCATGCTTGGCATCTTCACTGGCATTCCAGTGAGGCAGTACAGTCAATATGTCTGCTTTGGGATTGGCTGGCAAGAAGGACACACCATGGAAGGAACAAAATATTGTTTAAATAGCATGTAAACCCTCATGTTAAAGGCCATGCAAGTTCTTGTGTGGTTTGTCAAACAGTTGACTCATCACAACAAAGAAGGGGATGTCATGAGGTAATGTAAGTAGATTATCAATGTCTCAATTGACATAGGTTTTCTTTCTGTTTATCACAACGGTGATAGCTATAAATGAAGCTTTACACACTGTGAATCTGTAAGTCATTTCAGGAAAGTATTAAGCTAGCAATCTATAACAGGCTTAAGGGTCATTTGACATATCAGCACTATTGTGGTTTTGTTCTTCTGGGATGTCTATTTTATTACTTCTGGATGTTCTCATTATTGCATTGAAAATCGCAGGATTTGAACTTGTCATAAATGAATACATTCTGATTTTGTGGAAATAACCTGGCAGATATTTTAGGAATAACCTAATGCTGTAAGGTATTTGTTAGTGGAGAATTTTTTGGGAAATGCAGAACGTTTTATGTAGATCAGAACAACAGATGCACAAGGGACCAGGTATTTTGTACCTCTCCGGTTAGGTTAAATGGTTTCATGCATATACATGTAGGATGTTTAGCAGTCTGCATCTGTGAAGTATTACATCAGGGCACTGAAAAATGTTGTCCAGGGCTGGAGGACAAGCCGTTTTAGTGCAGGGTAATTGTTAAATCATGTCTCTGTGTGGTGTAATTGTTACCAGTGAAGGATGACTCACTGGGGGCCAGGAGGGGGGCTGCTGGGAGGGCTGGCTGAGTTTGTATACCTTCTCCCTACCCTCCCGCCAGGCTCAGTGTTAACCAGGCTATGTAAACTGTGTAAGCAGATCTCAGGCTGTATGCAAGGTGCACATGCAGACCTATCTGCAGAAACCATGCATTCAGATGCAAGGATGCTTTTACACCTCATCCCCTGAAGGCCAAGGAGTATTGTCATGTCCCTTTCTGTACATTTTCTGGCTGTGCCCATATAAGCACCATGTCTCTGGACCTTTGTATCTAGACAGTTTGGTGTGGACACTACCCACTTTCATTTTTTAAGATCAACATTTTTTACCCATAATTGTAAAGAAAACATTTTGTTACATACACCTTGTCTTCTGAGCCTCTGAAGGTGTCTTATTTCAACAGGAGATAAAAATGTTCTTGTTTGTGGCTGTGGCTGTGGCTGAGTATCAGCCTGCTGAGATCACAGTTTACTCTTGCCCCTCAGATGTTAAGGTTAATACAGGGCTGTGTTGTGCTCCCCCTCCTCCCCTGCCTCAGCTCTGTGTGTTTAGTCTGTTACCATCTGCCTGGCTCCTGCCTCAGGGCGGGGCTGTGGGTGTCGACAAGCTGTAACACACAGATAACCTTCTCTTCTGGGTTGCATGGTCCTCTCCAACCCTCTGGGGAATCCCCTGTTTGGTTGACCTCTGGTGACCTCTGGAATGGCTGACATCCACAACTGTCTGTGATCTCATGCACATGACCCCACTTCACCACTCCTTACTCCATCTTAAGTGGCTAGGGGCAGCTTAAATGTGCCCTCAGAAGATAGAAGACATACCCATTAGTTCATACAGCTTAATACTTAACAAATATCGTTGATGCTGATATATGTAAGCATTGCAATAGTCTCCAGATGCTCTTTGTTTCACATGTTTCCCTCGTGCCCAATACTCAAAAATCCCTGGAATGCATTTTGTGATCCTTTTTTTTCTTTCCTTCCTTTTTTGATTTCTCATTGGAACAGGCAATATGCAAAATGTTGTGTATTATGTACATATTTTGTTTGTTACCTGTAGAATTCTCTGATCACATTGCAGGTGAAAGGAAAAAAAAAAAAAAAAACACACACACACACACACACTAATGTGAAGTATGTGTCAGACGAAAGACCTTTAAACACATTAAAATAGTTCACTTTATATTTTAGATTTTTTTTATTTCAGCAAAATGCATTTACAAGTCCTTTTTGACTACATTGGGACCAGTGACATCACATCTGGTTATTATCACATAACACAAATGGGTTGCTTGATGTCATCAGTCAAAATGCATATACATGTAGATATAGATATATGAAGGTTTTGAGCAACTGGATCTTGAAATGAACTATTTCAAGCATAAAATAAAGATGAGATGCCACTGATACTTTCTGGGTCCCTACAGACCACCGTAGAATCTGATGTTTGGAAAGAAAAGAAAACATTTCAGTCAGATGGAAAAAATCTAAAAAAAGTAAATCCTGGATAGTGTTCACTGGCCCTTTCATCTAGCATATATGACACTTTAGTGTTTTCTTTGTCTTGAAGTGAAATACTGATGCTGATAAGTATTGATGATTTACATTAAAGTGCCACTCTGGTCAGAATACAAATTGCATAGAAATATTACAGTGATATGAAAGAAATCCTACGGAGGAAGGCTAACACTATGTTTTTATAGGGTTTGGATGAATAACACTATTTAACCCACATAACTGAAGATTCCTTGAAAAACAAAATCTTCGGCTGTGTCCTTAAAATTTTCCTGATGTGAGGTGATAGTATTTCCTGTATGACCACGAATCAGGCAGATGTGATGTTGAGTAAGGCATTTATGCTGGGATGACGTCAAGAGCATTTGAAAGGGCAGCGTCATTTGTGGATATACGTCAGCGATTGATGATGTCATGTGTTCGTGGGGGAGGTCTGCAATATTTTCACAATTTAGGAAAGCAATTCAGATTATCCCAGCCTTTATCAATTCACCTTGTTTTTAAGACACAGATGTTTTGACACCAAAGTAGCTTTTTAAAGTTACCTGTATAATTTGCTACATGGTCATAATTGGTGCAGCCAGTGACACAGCTGTTTGTGTTAACCAGGAGACAGTGATTTTAACATGAGACATTTCATTTTTTTTTTCCACACTCAAGTGTTCTAACCTGATGTTAGTGGAGAGCATACCCAAGGAGCCTCACAGTTTTCATGTCATTCCTTTTGACAACACAAAACTACAGTATACATTACAGGTATGTTCATCAGTAGCCCCTAATTCTAAACATTTGCTTTTGTAAAGTCGTACAAAAGCATAAATATTCCAAAAAGACTGAGAAGTCCCATATTTGACATTGCAATATCTTGACAAAATTTTATTTGTGATCTTCAGGATAGTTTCAACAAATATTTTTTTTGTTTCCTGAAGATGAAAAGTAAAATTATCAAAATGCTGAAACATCAAATTAAGTTTTCAAATCAAATTTTTGGGCTGTTTATACACTTTAATTATTAGTTCTGTATCGTTGAGGGAAAAATCAATTCTTCAGACTTTTTCTTTTTAAAACTGTTCATTGCATTAAGTTGAATTTTGGTTCATGGCTTCATCTTGACAACCTACAGATCAAGCTCAGGTTTTGGAATGTTTTGATCATGCTGAAAAATTCCTTTTTGTTTTCCATCTCGAACAGTTTGTTGTTTAAGCTCCTACATGTCGAATCAAATGCTACCACAAGATTTTGTGTTACTATTAACACTTGTATGCATTTTTAGGCACACAGCATTGAGATGAAGAGAAAATGGTGCCAAGAAATCAAACGTCTGATTCTGGAGAGCTATAAGGGTAGAATACCGGACAAAGTGAAGAGTTTAGTGATGGGGCTGGGCAGAACAAGAGCAGAAGGTTAGAAGAGTTACCTCCCTTACTTCTGTAAACCTTCACAGACATTTTCCATGTTTCAGTATGTTTGCGTGGCTTATGCTGCAGCAAGGGGTGTTTTTGACTGATTCAGAAATTGCCTGAACATGAAATACATATAAATAGTAAAAATTTTGTGAAAACTCCATGTTTCCATCATACCCTATGTCCTCAACTTTTTCGCACTGAAAGAGGGACATCCAGTATTATTGAGACAAAACTATATTGGTTGGGCTGGCATATTTCAGAGCTTCACAAAAGGGTAATCCTGTCAGTCAATGCAGAGTGATGCCTTCAGATTATTCTTGAGTAAATATCGCGCAAACATGCGACAAGGTAGAAGAAGAAGAAGCACTGAACCAAGAACGATCTCACATTGATGGTCCAGATTCCAACATGAACCTTATTCTCTACATACTTCTCTTTTCAGAGGAGGAGCTTAATAACCAAGGTCTAAGTCCAGATCAAGGAGACAAGAAAAGACCGAGACGAAAATCAGCTAACATAATGGGTAAGCTGTAGCATGTGTACATGTAGCTGGATTTAACTGGTGAAGTTTCTCATTAGTCTTAAATGAAAGTCCAGATTTGGTTTTTTGTTTGTGTGTCAGACATAATATTTTATTGCCAAGTGAGACTATTACTATATGTAGTTAATTTGCCTGTTCTGGGTGTGATGAGTTTTCTCCCCTGTGAGGCAAAAATGATCATTTCTGTGTTCTTGTTAGTTTTTGTCAGACAGTAATAATTTCATACATTTTTATTTGTTTTTTTCCAGATTTAGTCAAATTGAAGAAAGGTAAGAAAGATAATACAACTTCTATCATGTTTGTTAATTTTTAATTGGCTGAACTTTGTGTGTATTAATGGTGGCTCAGTTTACTGAATTTAGACTTAAATTTTCTTTGAAATAATTTTTTAAAAATTTTGTTGAAAAAATGTACATATAATAATACTTTGAAATAAAAGTTACTTATGATATCACTGACATTTTTTTCTACTTTTTTTTTTCCTTTCACCTCGCAAAATAGCTCACAGAAAGGTATGTACTAGTTCACATTTTCACATGATATTTTGCTCTTGTACTCAAATCCATTACCTGTTGTTACTTGGCAAAGCAGGTGCTTTCTCCATCCTTAAAACTGACCTCCTCCCACCCACACCCCTCATATCATTGAAGTGTTTTTAATATTGGCTTTAATTCTGACTGAAATGAAACAAGTAAACACATGAAAGATGTGATTCATGGCGAAACATTAACAGTAAGTAATCGGAAGATTTCCAGAGTAACAAGTGTACATTCAAGCATTGGAGGCAACCACAATAATGTTTTTCGATTGGCAGATAATGGGAAATTATAATCATCTTTGCTCATGAGCATAAGTTGAACTGTCTGCGGCGTAATCAGAACAACTGTTTATAGCAATTAGTTTTGTACTGAATAGCATTAAAGTGTTAAATAATTTAATTGTTTTTCTTATTTCACTTTTTTCAGAGTGACAATACTCCACCCAGATTGGTAAGTACATTTCTTTTAAACCTTTTAAAATCTTTTGTTGTATAATCCGTTTCTTGCAGTAGTTAACATGATGAAGGGAGATGAGCAGCTTGTTAGCCCGTAAAATCAGTCTTGTTTAAACCCTGGTTGAAGTAGTTATTAGTAATGCTGGAAGATATAGTAATACAAATACCCTGTACCATGGTAATTGCTGTAAGATGATATTATATGTAAATTATGTGATTGGTTCACAGGCCCCTGTGAACACTCCTGTTCAGACCGCAGCTGTGACAAGTAGTGGCGGAAGATCTTTGACCAGACAGGTAAGGTCACAAAAGCGCATGTAAACTGTAATTCCTCAACCTATTCACATGTTTGTAAGGTTTCTGTTCAAGCATATTCTGAGGGCATCGGTCTTGCGTAGACTGAAAAATGTGCTTAAATTGCACAAAAATTGCACAAAAATTGCACAAAAGGTTGCTGTTTTACCTTTTTTCCTTGTGAAAAGGTTAGGGAATTAGGGTATTATTACAGATTCTTGGATAGTGCAGGAGAAAGGGCCTCGGGAGGAATTGAAATCAAGATATGAAATAGAATATCGCTGTTACTGTAGGTAGAAGTATTCAGTGAGATAGAACTGTGTACTGATGTCTCAAACAGCTTGTGTTAGCAATGTTGATTGATTTATATATTTATTTATTTGATTGGTGTTTTACGCTGTACCCAAGAATATTTCGCTTATACGACGGGGGCCATCATTATGGTGGGAGGAAACCGGGGAGAGGCCGGGGTAATCCCACGACCATCCGCAGGTTGCTGGACGACCTTCCCACGTATGGCCAAAGAGGAAGCCAGCATGAGCTGGACTTGAACTCACAGTGATTGCATTGGTGAGAAGCTCCTGGGTTATTACGCTGCGCTAGCGCGCGAACCAACTGAGCCACACAGGCTCCCCAGTGTTGATTGAATGTGATAGTTCAAACAATATTGTTCTGTACAGTTTTACTGACATTTGCTAGATGGAGTCGGGATTAGCTTTGAGTGAAAGCACGTCATGACATCAACGTTATTCGTTAACAGGTGTTTGTGGTTTAGCTTGAATAAAAGAGGTATCCAGGGTATGATTGAAATACTGCCAGGTGAGTTTAGGTTATGACAAGGTCTGCCAGCAACCTGCAGATGGCTGTGGGTTTACCCTGGAATCATGATGCTGGCCACCCTTGTATTGGTAAATATTCTTTAGTACAGCGTAAAACACCAATGAGATGAAAAAAATAAATGAAATACTGCCAATTTAGCATTAATCCCTAATCATTGATTAAGATGTTAATATGTTTGTGTTTCAGAGTAACAAGTCCCTATCAGGCAGTCGCAGCATGGACAACCTGTCAGTGTCGGGGAGCCACACTTTGCCACGGAGCAAACTGCCATCTAATGGGAATGGAAGAGAGTCACATAGCTCAGATGGCAGAGAAGTCGGTGACACGGACAGTTTGGCTAGTGAGCTGACATTTGCAGATCCTAATGCAGACCCTAATATGGTCAGGAGGGCAAAGAGCTTCAAAATAGCAACTCGGATGAACCCTGTGAGATCAATAGAAATCAATGACCATGATGAGTCATCTGGAGAGTCGATGGAGGTCAGCACTGATGAAGAAACCCTTGACGACGATGTTTATGTTAACTTGGTGTGTAACAACAACAACGGTGACAGTGCTGGTGCTGCAGATGATTTCTCGAACCTTAACTACGGTGCCCGTGTCACCAGCATGCCGTCGCTGAATGCTGACGTGGATGAACCAGATTACGTCATGGTTCAATTAAAACCTGATCAGGGTGTCCCTGTGACATCACAGTCCCATCTGTCAGCATTGACACACAGCGAGACCTCGAAAAGCGCCGAGTGCCTGACAGGCGACGGCTCCAGCGCACAGCGCAGTGATCTGATTTACCAGAATGTGGAATGCCCCAAAGACAACCAGCTGTCTGTGTCCAGATCCAGTAGCTATGACAACCTCAACAAACGCTGGAGCAGCAGTTCAATAACTGTTGAGGAGGAGGAAGAGGGTATAGAGGAGGGAAGCTCACCTGCTGTTGTCCCACCCCCTGATGAATTTGCTGACCCTGTGCAGGTGCTTAGTCCTGAACCCAAAGTTCCTTCCCCAGACCCGAAACTGGCTGATCCATGGGTGCGACAGGCTACCAGTGTGGTGGCAGAGACCGAGGTTACCAAGGGTGACTACTCTGTCTCTTGTTCACAAAAAACACGACATCATCATCCTATAGGGAAGAGCTTTAGCTTTCCACTTTGTGATGCTGACACTGCCTGCAGTATGAGCAAAGAAAATTTTGATTGGTTCGTGTATTCAAACAGAATTGCATCTTCCCTGGTAAAACAGTTTAACAAACTTCAGGTGCTTGAGAAACATGATCTGAGTCAACGAGGGTCGAAGGCTGCCGTGAAATACCCAGGCTATGTAACGGCTGTGGGAGCCACAGATAAGTATGACCTTGAACAGAGAAAGGTCATTGTGCAGTATGGTACACCCCCAAGGAATGCCTTCACAGCAGACAAGCTGAATCAGTATGCAGCACTCCACAAAGACTGCAAAGCGAGTGCCGACAAAGTCTCTGACAAATCATTGCCAGAGTCCAAAAAACAGTCCACCAAAACGCAGTCTTCCTTGTATTTACCTCATGCCTGGAAATCAAAGTTCAAAATGGACAAATCAAGGGATAAATCTGAATCTACAGAAGACCCGCAGAAAATGGTTGAAGAAATGGAAAAGTATGCAGCGAGACATCAGCCTTTGAAAGGTCATTTGTCCAGTACTGTGAAGTTTCCATCAAATTTTGCTTCAGACTTCAAACAGTCACATGATAAAAGTGGTTGTTTGAAGCTGCATGCTGATAGAAGTGGTGCAAACAAGTCACGCAGTGAGAGAAATGGCAACTTTAAGTTACTAAGGGAGAGAAATGGCGACTTTAAACTGCCTAGTGATAGGAATGGCGACTCCAAACTGCCTAGTGATAGGAATGGTGACTTCAAACTGCCTAGTGTTAGAAATGGCGACTTCAAACTGCCTAGTGATAGAACTGGTGACTTCAAGCTGCCTAGTGATAGAAATAATGACTTTAAATTTGATAGGAACAGTGATAGTTGGTCTCAAAAGAGTCGTGATTCCTTCAGCTCAGGGGGAAATTTTATGTCGAGGAGTCGTGAATCACTGTCTTCTTCCACCAGCAGTTTGAACAAATTTAAATCCTCTCAAGATTCCCTCTCTCTCCAAAGTGCATCAGAATCAGAATCAGGACCGAAAACATTGCGCTCCAAATTGAGTCACCTAACATCATGGCTGACAGCTCGCCGGCAATTACCAAATATCAACTCCTATAATCCATCCAGGAGTATGTCAACGGGACAATATCAGTCAGCTTTTAACGCGAGGTATAAACCCCAGGCCCTAGCTGAACAGAAACCCTCCGGATTTGTCTCCCACCTAACAAAGATCTACAACTCCCGAGAACAAACCTCGGCACCTCGTACTGTCATGCCAAAGAAAGTGGAGAGCTCCACCCCTGAAAAGGAAAGTAACTACGCTGCAGTACTTCGTAAGCGAGAACTGGGCAGTCCTGCACTAGGGTCAAGGTTAGCAGCCTTTGCAGGCGCTGCAGAGCCCAAAGTGCGGTCTCTTCCCAGGCAACTGACAGCACCTCCGAACCTGAACAGTGATAATGAAACATGTAGTGAAACGACATCTGTACATTCTTTAGACTTTGCCAAAGAAAGATCTCCAGAGCCTCCCTACAAGATAGATTTCCCTTCAAACACAATCCAGCAGTCCGACTCAGCTGTGTCCATACAGAGCAGTGTGTCTGCCACTGACACGCCACTCTCCCCCTCCTCGGGAAGGCGGAGCTCTTGTTGTTCGCTCGACTCCTCCACAGACAGTATTTATGAGCGTCGTTTCTCGCGCGCTCTTGAAGAACCTGAGGACAATGTATTCCGAGACTCTGCAGTATACAGTGACATGGACTCCACCTCTAACTATGCTGTCCCACCCACAGCCTTGTCCCCACCTCGCAAGTCTATTCGGGAAGTTGTCCAACAGCTAGAGGAGCGAGCGCGTCCCAAACAGCCTGAGGTGCTGGATGTTAGGCGCAGAGAGCCAGGGCGCACCATTCAAGAAAAACTGAGAAGTTTACAGGAGAGTGCTCAGTACCATCGTCGCAGTCAGAATTTTGAGGAGGAGATAGAGGGATTATCTCGACCACTGCGCGAGTTCCATCGATCGTTGGGATCCAGCCGCTCTAGTGTTGATCGTGAGGATCCAGGCTTCACTATCCGCTACAGCCGTGGATACCCCGGTCAGGAAGCTGGGGTTAAGATGACACGGTCAGCAGGAAGGCTGGACCAGCTGGACACTGATATACCAACACTGACCACCATGAAAGGCTGGGTACGTCAGCTGATCAACAAATTCCAAGCCGACCAATGAAAAACAAGGGATCAATTTTCCTCATTCCTGTGTCCAGATGTGATCAAGCCTCTGGGAATTTGTTTTAGTTACACCATCTGTGTTCATTGTGGTAGATGAAGAACTGTTTGTGGACCAGCAAAGGAATTAACACTATTAATGTCGGCTGTCTGAGTGAATCTATATAAATTAATATATTGGTGCATGCTAAAGTGGTGGTTGTGTATGAAAGCTTTACATTTAGCCAGAGTTCTCTCCCCTGTTTAATTGGATCACTCTCGCTTATAAGTGGCTTGTGATTTTCTCAATATAAACAGAATATTTTGATAAACTTGTATCCTAGTGGCTGTGTCAAAATGTATGTATTTTTTATGCATCTTAAATTTTGACTATTTCTTCCAGTATTGTGACAATGAATATCCACTAAGAATATTCACTCTTCCATTTTGTATTTTGAACAAACAGTAAATAATTTCCAACTGCCATTTGTACCTTCCAGTGTCTTCCATCAAATTTTTTTGATGAAATAGCTTCCATAGTATAAATCCCAGGGACAATTTTCACAAACTTTCGACACAGGGTTCCTCTCATGGTTCCGGTTGACCTTTTAACAAAGAGTTTAAAATTGTATTGTAGCAAGACAATGGCAATGTTTGACCCTTGTGCACAATTACTTGTACTACTTTTCACTGCCTCAGGCAAAAAAGATGAAAAACTCCATTTTCTTCTGAATCGTTCCTTTGATTACTATGATTATATATGATAGCTTTATTGTGCTAAATATACTTGTATCGACATATTTACATCTTGTAAATAGTGTTTGTATGTTAACTTGTGCTTTTCTCCATTCAGTTCGTATTCCGTAAAGTGATTTGTTATCAATATCCCAGTTGTATAGACTTTAAAGTTTTTTTGTTTTTTTTTTTGGGGGGGGGGGGGGGGGGGTTCACAGAAAATTCAAGAAAGTGCTTTGTTGATAACTTGTTTTTATTTCATCAAAGTCCAGTGTTTTATGTAGATATAGGTATACATGTATGGCGGAGTATCACTTAAAGCCTGTGTCCTCAAGACGACAGGGTTTGTCATATGTATTTGCCAAACATGATTCCAAGGATGGTAACTATTTTCATGTACTTGTCTGACGCCAATGTACCAAAGACGTGTTGATGTTTGACCAATGGATGTGTGTAGTTGTATTGTCACTTACCAGAAAGTATCCTTTATATGTTCCTGAACAAAGGAAATTATCTCCATGAGTGTTTTATTTTGCAATGATGGGTTTCAACAGTACCAAAAATGTTTATTTCTTAGGACCAATTCTGCTTTTAGGAGTTGTTAAATGATAAACAAACTTTAGAATTTTTGTTTATTTTATTGTTATCTTGAATCTGACATGCCTGTGATAAATGGTACCTTAAGAATAGACAATATTGAGGTCTAATCTGGTCTAAGTTGTACAATAAGCAGGTATGTCTGTATGTATAGTTAATTTAACCCATTAGTAGTGTGCTCTGCTGTAAAGTAAAACTGGTTTGTAACTCATTCAGCTGTGCGTATATAAAATGGGATTTTATTACACCTGGTATTCACTCTTTTCAAAATGAATGAGAACCTTAAACAGAGTTGAATCAAAGCCAGAAAGAACAGAATTTGTAAACCATACTGTGTATCCACTGTCAACATCTTTCCACTTTCACTTTACATTGTGTTACAGTCACTTTTATCCATTTCTGTTGAGGAAGCGAAGTATTCCATCTTTACAGGAGCAAATATTTTAACTCCTCCAAATAAACTGATGTGGCATCTACCAAATAAGTTTAGGCAGGACGCTCACAGAGTTGTACATATACAGTTATACATATAGTGCAAGTCCACATTGCAGGCTTGTAATCTTGTCTTCACCAGAATGCATTTAATTAGATCTTGCAGATTCTTGTGCCTAAGCATCTGTTTATTACACCAAAGTTATGATGGTGAATTTCTGTTCATGATTAAACTTTTGTTTACAAACAAAACTGAACACACAGGGGAGTATAAAAAAACTTTGTGCTGGACTAACTTTGTGTTACAGATGTACCTGTATTTTTTTTTTCTTTTTTTTTTTTTGTTTGGCAGTATGAAAACAGGGTGCGCACAGTCCTTGAAACGCCTTGAAAGTGCTTGAAAAATACAATTTCATTTTCAAGTACTTGAAAGTCCTTAAAAAAGAAAAATACTCCTGGAAACTATTTGAAAATCTTAGTTTGTCCTGAACTTAAATATTGTCTGCTGACCGCCGAGTCTATATATCGGGAACTCGTTGATAATTCTCCTATAATCAGAGCTTTTGCTGGCACTCGCCATTGTCGCAGATTTAGAACAATTTTTGAAATGGCGATAAAATTTGGAAAAAATGCGAATGTTTTGGGCGACAAACTTATTTACTTAAGAAAAAATACAAACGGTATACAAAATCTACCATGAGAGTTTTCTTGGGTTTTTAGCAGATTTTTGCAATTTTTCGTACGAAAGTTGTATGGCGATTACTTGACAGAAATCTGAAAGGGGGTTCAGCATTGTTGCAAGTTGACTTACATTAAATAAAGCTTGAAATCATTTTTGTTAAATAACGAATGGGAATCCTGGCATTTTGGGGAATGCCTTTCATCGCCAATTGTAAAAAAAAAAAAAAAAAAATATCAAGGGAAATAAATCAAGGTAGAGTTACACCCCATGAAAAATTTCAACTTTTCCTCTTAATAAACTTTTTTTGGATCTGAAGTAAATTAAATGTTTCAGAATATGTGCCATTACATAAATGTGGATGCCGTCTGGTTTTCTCTTCTCAGACTGTGTTACTCCAATGTACTGATCATAATGTTGCATTAAAGTAAACTGAATTTACAAATCAATTTCGTAACAATTTTTTCTGATAGAGAAAATTACATTTTACTAGGATCCTACATATAGGGTGAAAAAAGGACTGATGTTTTTTTTTTCAAAAAACAAAACCATGCTGCCAAGCATAGGTCCATTATTTTGAGGGTAATTGTTCTAAATGTAACGTTTGATAAACTCCAGATATTGATGGAAGAGACCAAACTACATGAAGGCAGATAAAAACGAATTACAGAATGAGACCTAAGAGAGTCATGGCCGCTTAGGATGTATGGCTAAAGAAAAATAGTATTTACTACAATGTCTGATGAGTGGCTAAAGTGACTAGCTAAAAAAAATACTGACTCAGAGGAAGCGTTCATTTTGCTACTGAGCCAAGGCCGGGTCAAAGAATGTGTCACATTACAGAGGTGAAGGGCAGATATTTCTTGCAAAAGCAAGCGTACTCTTCAGTATACATGCATGCAAATTGAAGCATCTATAATTCAGACTTAAAACAAAGTCTATAATTTGCACCATGGTATGTTTAAACTAGCCTTGAAAATGATGAAAAACTCCTTGAATTTCATTTTCATATACCTGTATGAACGCTGGAAAACAGTTATTTAGTATTAAATGTTACTTAACTGTTTCTGTTGTGATAAATGTTTCATTGGTACATTTTACAGTCTTTGATCACATTTGTATTTTTTTGTAGTTTGAATCACGACAACATCTGCATGTACTTCAGCATTGTGTTCTAAAGAAACTGATGGTATGAAGTAGTTTGATTGAAACAAAGTTCTGTTTATTGTAGGGTTGTTAGTGAACTTTATGCCCTACTTAATGTTTTCTTCTTGTTTCATTTTTCTTTGTCATTTTGTTGTTTTTCCTTATTCGGTTCTTTCTTTGTTTTCACAATTTCACATTTGGTTCTTTCTTCATTTTTTACAATTTCAGTCATGCTAGGGTCTGTTAAACAGGCAAGGGACATAACTTTTGTGTGCACCTTACCCATCGATACTGGAACAATTTGTATATTTCATATTAAATAAATGCTGTATGTTACAGTAATTTTGTGTACCTCTTGTTATGCCTTTATGAGTTTATGTATACGTGTATACCTTACTTGTTTGGTTTCCCCCACTCATAAACTTTACTGCCTTCACACGAGTGAAACATTCTTGAAGACTGTGTACATCACCAGTCCAATTAATAAATGAAAAGATACGCAATGCTGACACGTGTTATATGTGAAGAACTCCTGAGTAACATGTTAACAAGTGAAATAATTAATACTTCAGTGCAGCAGCATTAAAGACCAGTGGAACAGCCAGCTCCTACTGATGCACCATCTGAATACATGCACTTTAGGACTATTACTGAGAAAATTTATTTATTTGATTTGGGTTTTACACCATACTCAAGAAAATTTCACTTATACGACGACGGCAGCGGCCAGCATGGTGATGGGAGGCTGAGAAAATGCACACACGCATCATAGGTCTGTTGATCAATAAGGTCATATGTTTGAATCTAACTTCTGGTGGTTTCACTGTCTAATTTATTGGTCAACAATTTTTCATTAAACACACTGTAGATTAAATTCATGTGTTACGTTTATTTGAGATATACCATTGTATTGCAGACTATATTTTAATTCATGGGTTGCAGGTGGAGTAACCTAGAGCAACAGCCTGTTAGCTTTGGTTAGTGCTAGAATTTGGCAATGAGCAAGTCCCTTGCTATCCTGTGCATGTATTTATTTATTTATTCAGTAGTTCTTTAATCACCATACTCTAGAAGTTTTCACTTATACAAGGGTGACCAGTTGTATGACTGGAAGAAACTGGAGAGCCAGGAATCGGTGGAATGAAGCCATCAAAGTTTTGACAAGTTACTTGAGAAGTTTCCATCACAAGAAAGTTTTCTAGCAAAATTCATGCAAGATAACAATGAATTCTGTCCACCTTTTGCCATCAAGTAAGCACTGGCACCATTAAAGGAGAAGAAAACTTAAAATTATGACACTGTAGGCTGAAAAGAGCACATTTTTTTCTATCTGCTGGTGTCTGCTGAATAATTCTGCGATTTTTCCTTGCCATACACATAAAGCCTGAAAACGGCAAAGCTGGCATGAATCACCAAGTCCATCGCGTCCTCCATCTTTAAAACCCTGAAATTTATGCTGGGGGCGTCTTGCTCTCAGCGCAACGAGAGTTGTTAAAACTGCCTGCTTGTTCGTGTCAACTCGGACCTACGTCCAACATTCCAGTGTCCCGATTGTGAAGTGGAAAACGAACTGTACTGTTCACTACCTTCTGGGAAGAAGAGTTCTACCGGAAATGTACGAACTGCACTTCGGCAGTTTCCGATGGCAATTCTCCTAACACAGAAGACTTCATGACTAGTTCTTAGGCAAAATGGAGTTGCCCACAGCGGATTTTGGTGCTGACTTTATTTATAATTTATCAGCTTGAGGTATATATTAGATTTTTTTCATGGCATGCACCTGCGAGAAAATGCATACTCTTTTCAATGGTTTTTGTTTGGTATTAAAGTTCTCTTCTCCTTTAAAATTCCCTGACCCAGAATTGGATTGAACCCATATCTTGGGTGATAGATGAGCATAGGTGTTTAAAATATAAGAGGAGTGCTATTTGATTTCATTTGCTAATGAACCATTATAAGATCTATATGTAACAAACACAAGCACATGACAAATTGTACTGCATGTTTTTAATTTCAACCTTTTTTTTTAATATACAGGGTAAATAAGGCCTTAAAAATATAAACAAATCTACCTGGAATACAAAGAGTGATACTGATACTGATATCATTAATGTAATTCCACACAACAATGAATATAGCAAAAATGGCAACAGATGGCAATTTCTTTTTTAGTCTTCAGATACAGTTTTAATGATACCTTTCACTTTTATCCTTATAGTAACAAAAACTTAGCCTGACAGTTTTCTTCCTTTGAGATTGGAGCAAAAACCTTCATACATCAAGTTCTGATCTGCAGAAAAATAGCCAACAATACATAAATATTTCAAATCTAATTAACAAAAGCACAAAAATTTTGGCTGAAAGAACATTCCAGGAGAGAAAGGGTTATCTCCCTTTAGTCCAAAAAATGCAAAACATATGTATAATGTAAGTAAATGTAGTTACAACACTAAGCACTGAAGCACTGGTTCTTTGCTTGAATTTGCTATATTTACAGAATATTGTATCTCAGTATACATATGTGCATCTACCTGGCAGATCAACACTTACAATGGGTGCACATCTACCTGGCAGATCAACACTTACAATGGGTGCACAGATGATAAACAGTCAGCTGATTCTCCACTGTTTTGGTCTCTGTAGTGCAGCTTAGAAACATAAAAAGCGAAAGTACCACAGCTGCCACTTCACAGGTGGATGGACCAGGGTTGACTCATGGTACATGTATGTTACTGTGAATAAATTAAAGCATGGTAATCTCCTCTGCCTGTATCGATTTGCCTGGATATGAGAAGATTCATAAGAAAATTGCCGTTGGTGATGTACATTTAGAATGACTGCAGATATTAATTTGCAAATGATATGTCAAGCATACATCACAAATTCAGAACCTACATATGCAATTCTTACAGATCTTTCTGCATTCTGTCCATGAACAAGAGGCAAAGATATATACTGGTATTGCCAACTAGGCCTATCCAAGCATATCTGCTTGAACACACACAATATGGTTGGGTGTCAAACACTACACTTGCCGAGAAAATATCAAATCTTGTCCAGGTAAATCCTCAGTGGGCGCAAGCATTAATTTCACATTATATGCATACTTATATGCATGTATATGATAAAACTGTTACCTGCTACATGTATCAACTGTTTTATCTTCAAAAATGCCACATGTGGAAGTACCAGTTACTGCTAAAACCATTTAAAATCACAATTAAAGGACATATGGTAAGTTTACGGAATAGCAAATTCTTGATAATTAGGTTCATTTTCTTTCCCTTTACTGTATGTCTAAAAAGTGCCAGTGTAATGTTTTAGTCTTGTATTAATTTTTTTTTTTGGTAACCAGGACGGATTTGGAGGCACATAATGTATATATAGGCCCTAAGTGGTCAAAATAAGATTCTGGCTTTAATACTTTAAAAGCAAGAGGATCTTTGTAATCTAAAAATAATACATGATATGAATATCAAGCTTACAAACTGAATGCTGGTTCTTCAATGTGATTGCTAAAACCTTTAATAGAAGACTGAATTTCTGTCAATACATGTAAATGTATCTCAATGTTTAAGCATGGTAATGGTAAAGTACTTTTTTTTTTTTACAGTGAATATGTTGTGTTAGCTTATAAAAGACTGTATGGAGCTCTTAGCCAGGACTACATACCATCTGGTACTATATTACAGCAAATAAAAGTATAATTAGACTTATAATTAGTATATTAGACTTCCTGCTAAAATCGGAAGTACAAAATAGTACGTACATATATCAAACTGATACAGCCATGCACTTATGTAATTTGATGATACTCTAATTCTTCTAATTTTTAGGACATATTAGTAGTGCTGAAAGCCAAGAATTGCATCTCTCTCCCAGTTTTGGGGAAAAGTAAAGGTATATGTTTATATCTATTGTTCATTAGTTGGACTAATCATGTGAAAAAAAAGAAACTAATTATTCCTAGTACTATTAGATGTATATTGGCTAAAAAAAGCAGACCAGGTGTGTCAAAAATCAGAAAATAAGATCAGGGTGTACATTACAATATGTGTAGTAAGGTTACCATTTCAATAAAATGTGTGAAAAATACATGTACTAATGAGATCTAAAGATAAAACAAAAACATGTTTCTACGGCATTATGAAGCACTCTGACTTACTTTTAAATACCTCATGTACTGCAGTCTCTCTGTATCTTTGTTTCATACCATTATAGTACACACATTCACAGTATACATGTGCAGGGAGCATTATTTGTCTACAATATGATTATAATTAACAGACAAGTATTTCAATAGTTTTCACCATAAAATACATGCAGCAAACAGAACTGTTGGCCACACAGCTGAGCTCATAGTCTAACTTTAATAACACAACAAACAAGTTGCTGTCTAGAGTAATGTGACATACAGCTAACACTGCAGATATATATGTTGTAAGACACTGACAGAATTTGAGCTTGACCACACATCACAACAGGTAGGCTGTGCTATGCCAGGTAAATAGAAAGCTAAATTCATGTCACCCATCCCTTCTGTCTAGACAATACTACTATCATCAAACCCTGCTCTGGAGTATGAGATAGTGGGTGTATCTATTCAGTTGGCTTGCAGGCAACACCTCCATACTCTCACTTGGAGAGCTTCCCTCTACAGCTGCATATTGTACTGAACACTAGGGCTTGAGCTCACCTTCTGACAATTAAGTGACATCATTCACTTTGTACAAGGATAAATATGAATATGGAGATATGCATAATCAATGCATATAATCAATGCATGTAGACCTACAGCTGCCATATCCAAGTAGTGGCATGTACACCCTCATATTCTGAACTTCCACAGACTACTACTATTATTCCATCAATATTGAAACAGGCCTTCCCCAGTAACACCCTAGGGCTTCATGAAATTTATGTACCTGAATATTGCTTTATCTCCTACTCAAGAACATGTCACAGCAGCCAGCAGGGTGGAAACTGCCCAGAGTTTAGCAGGGAAGCCCATGGCCATCCGCAGGTGTCCCGCTGACATTCCCAGGTTCAACCTGCTCATATAATAATAAATTATAATGCCCCGACATTAAACAGCACTCTTAACTGATGATTTCTGTTCACTACATCGCCTTCCTTTAGAGATCACAAACAAGACTTCCAATTGTGTTATATCACTAATAACAAATCATTTCAGAAGAAAATCTATACATCTGCATGTATGTAATGCATTAATTGTTTCTCTTTACTTCAGCAATGAGGCATCTTTGCCATCTGTAACTTCAGTTTCTCTTTTCTTTCCCATCAACAATGTAACAATTCAAATCTGCCTTTCGTAAGTATTTATGAGTGTTTTATATCATGAACATGACAGGCAAGGCATGAAAATGCTGATATTTCATATTCACGTCAGCCATGAACAACTTCATTTTTCCGCCACACTACAGACCACAAAGAGTAACAACTCAAATCTGTTCTCTTTCGTATCAGAGTAACTGTACCTCAGTATGAATACAAAAAGATATGGCATGAAACTGTTAGTAATACATATTCACATGCCTGCAATCAGTACATGAAGATTCATTTTTTTTCTCAGTCTGTATGCCACAATGTGTAACAACTCTAATCTCTACTCTTTCAAGGCCGATGAAAAGAACAATGAATACAACCAAACACGGCGAGAAAATGCTGATTCTGCGTATTCATATTTCTATGATCAGCGACCAGTTTTTTTCTTCCATCGCCACATTGCAGATGACAATGTGTGACAATTCAAATCTGTGTACTTTCATGAGAACAGAATGTACACCATGACGAACACAACAACATTCCATGGCATGAAATGCTGATACTGCATACTGACATGCCTACCTGCTGTCAAACATGTGCATATACATGTACACACTGCATGTATACCTCACACATGGGACACATAGTTTCAGAGCTACGTTCAGTTTAATAAACAGAACCAAAATCTCAGTCAGTTCCGGTCTTCACCAACATGTTCCTCAAAACCTTCACTCTCCGTCACAAGAGCGCGCTCCAGGATTACTCGCCCTTCCTTGTACTTCTGGTTATCCTCTGTAGCAAACTCGTAAATCCATCCCAGCTTGGCATCGCAGTTTTTACAGCAGACATCTCTGACCATGTGCCTGCCAGTCAACATGACTCTGTCCTGAACTTCACTGTAGTTTAGATTGACCACTCGGTTGAAGAGAAATGCTCGGCCTGTGGCTCCTGAAATCACAACAAGATTATACAGATCATAGGTTGTCCAAAAATATTCCGCCTCTTCAAGAACAATTCTATTTCAGAAAGGCACCATAACCTACAGGCCTTATCATTTGATATGCAATACTGGGGCAGGGTGGCATTAACGTAATTAAATATTATCTTTTTAGAAGATGACTACAGTATTTCAGCTTAAGGTTAGGTGTGAAAATGCACATACAGGTCTTAAAATGATCCTAAAGTAGTTCGTGTCCAAAATGGCAGCCCACTCCAAGATGTTAACGTTCATGTTAGCATGGTTAATCAACTGGTTAAACATAACACTTTTTATGCCAATACGTAAAATTTTCTGATTAGAAATTGAGCAAACTTCAAATAAAAATCACATGTGACCCTAGGTGGATGAAGCAATCAAAATCTGTCAATAGAAAAATGTTAAACTTTATGTGAAATTCTGTAGTTTTGTCCAAGAAGATCACTTGTTTGAATCCCACATTTACTATCTCCAGGCTTTCCCTCCACTTTACTTCACTTAGATACCTGATGGTAGAAGACATTTTATAAAGCTTTGCGATGACTCCTTGTAGACCGCAGTTTATCTGCTGTCATTCCGAACGTTCTATTCATCTACTAAGGTTTGTTTGGCAGGTAGAATGACATCTTACTGAAAAACTGCAGTAATATTTTCTACCTTTATTTGTCTTTCAAAATACAAAACTATTATTTCTGTATGTGGTACACACTTTTCCAGTGGTGCAGGTGGACACTATCAGGCTATGGCTGGAGAGTATTCTGATAATGGATATACCATGGTGGGTGACATTATTGATCTGTTACCATAATTGAATTTTCCCCCTGACACTCAAGGCTACATTGTACTGCTCTAGAACTGGTTCAATAATTATCCTGCTTTCAGTGGCTAGTATTTATGTCCCAGTAACAGTAAGGCCAATGAAGCTGCCATAATGAACATCACACTGTCCTGTGTCACATTCATGTTGCTCCATACATGTGCTTAAAATATGGGAAAGAACCAATGCAGCTGTACACACTACAACTTATTATACTTCAAGCTTCTCCTCATCGCATGCGCAGCACACAGGTTTCAGCAATTTGTACAGTTACACCCACTGATGTCTTCTGTATGACAAACGCAATGTAGCACACTACACCCAGCTACATCACATTTATTTTTGACTGCAACTCTTCTTCCTCTGCATATGTTTATAGTTTTTCTGGTGTATGAAGCATAAGGAAAGCAGAGACATGCATGGAATAAAAGAATTATACTGTATGCTGTGTATGAGAGCTGGTATATCAAACTGTTTTACTCTGTCACATGCAATATCTATATGATGGTGTCAGACTCAATCATGGTCTTGAAGACGCCATGCCTGGGTCTATTTACCCACTGTGCAAAACATACACTGTTATTAATCGGTGAAAATCTTCAACTCATTCCTTGATAAACTATGGAGCACAACACATCTTCATACGACAAGCATTCTTTAACATGGAAACTATGACCTTACACAAAAGTTCAACCTGTAATTCAACCCTACTGACCAAGATGACAAGCCAACAGAGGTTAATACTTTTCCAGGATACAAGTATTCCTCTTTATACAGGTACCTTATCTTAACCAGACACTGAGAAGAAGCAGCTAGGACTGACCTGTGAAGCGTGTAGAGATCAGTTCAGCTCTATTGGTGAGAGGCGTGTCACAACTGGCACAGGAAAACAGTCTGGTTCCCCCCAGGTGACTCAAGAATATACGTCCCATGGCGACGATTAAAATGAGTTACACCTGAAAACAAAAGTTACAAACACTTGTTTCTGATTACGTTTTTCATCTATATATCATATATATATATATATATATATATATATATATATATATATATGTGTGTGTGTGTGTGTTCATATACATGTATCTCTCTAGTATGATTAAAGCCATATAGTTTCCTGCCCAAAAGAACAATGTGAACCATTAAAAAACAGTGTTTAGCTTGAACTAGTTTTTTTAATATTTTTATCTTAACTGGGTACAGAAATTAGAATTTAGGTCTACTCAAGCTGAAAACATATACACATATGTATAGAAGACAAAAAAAAAAAAATAAATAATCGATCTAAACACCGAGCATTGACTTCACTGCTGAACAGCTGTATGTCAACAGCATGTAGGGCACACAGTGATCATTTAAAGGTGCTGAGAAACAATGTTTACTTTGACAGTTCAACACTGTCAGCGAAGAAGAGGGGGAGAAATAAGAGTGAATTTCAAACGCGACACTTTGCCTGGAAAATTCTTTTCATCTTACCGTTCAAGCATAAACGTAAAACTATGAGCAATGTATTAAACCTGCCCATGACCACTTCATGACGGTAAACTCCACCGTGTCACCGTAAACATTCTATCCTAACAACCCAGACTGAGTCACTGTACCAGGAAATGTATTACAGCATACGAGCGGCCATCTTGGTTTCAGAAATGAAATTTTTCGTCGCTGTTTATGCAGAGAAATTGGGAAAAAATGCGAAATACTTAAACAGAGACCAATGAAATTAATGGAAATCATAATATGAGTTCAATAATTCATAAAAACATACCTTGCGGACGATGTTTTCTGACAGTTTGGCCAAAATCGGAGACTTACTCTAGCAGTTCAAGATCGGATGTGTTCTGTCCATCTGCCAGAATCAAAACATTGGGTGACGTAAACGGCCACGTGTTTCCAGGCAATGTCAAAGGTCACGTGTACTGGGCATGCGCTCTGTGGCGTTGATGTCATTTTCCGCCATTTTCCCTGGGTGTGTAGTGGAGAAGCCGGTCGCCTGATCTTATGATAGAACGATTTTAGCAAACCGAGTGTTGCACGACTGTCAAGATGAAGCGGTGGCTATCGGGAGATGATAGGAGACGAAGGGAGCCCGAAGTGTACGACAGTGTCGTCGACGGGTTGAAAAGACTGTATCGGTCCAAACTTCATCCATTGGAAGAGTTCTACAAATTTCACGATTTTCACTCACCGCCCCTTGACGATCCAGATTTTGATGCCAAACCCATGGTTTTGCTTATCGGTCAGTATTCCACGGGGAAAACCACTTTCATCAGATATCTTCTGGAACAAGATTTTCCAGGAATACGAATTGGCCCCGAGCCGACGACCGATCGGTTTATAGCTGTCATGTATAGTGAACAAGAAGGTGTCATTCCTGGGAACGCTTTGGTTGTTGACACAAAGAAACAGTTCCGACCGCTGACAAAGTTTGGTAACGCCTTTCTCAACCGTTTCCAATGCTCCCAGTTAAATAACCCTGTGATAAATAGTCTGTCCATCATTGATACACCGGGTATTCTCTCAGGAGAGAAACAGAGAGTTGACAGAGGCTATGATTTTGCAGGAGTTTTGGAATGGTTTGCAGAACGTGTTGACCGCATCATTTTACTCTTCGATGCTCACAAGCTGGACATCTCTGATGAGTTTAGACGAGCCATTGAAGCCATTAAAGGATACGATGATAAGATACGGATTGTGCTAAACAAAGCTGATATGGTTGATCATCAGCAGTTGATGCGTGTTTATGGTGCTCTGATGTGGTCCTTGGGCAAAGTGCTTAATACTCCAGAAGTTGCACGAGTTTACATTGGATCATTTTGGGACCAGCCCTTGCAGTATGACATGAACAGAAGACTCTTTGAATTAGAAGAACAAGATTTGTTCCACGATATTCAAGCCCTTCCCAGAAATGCTGCGTTGAGGAAGTTGAATGATTTGATCAAGAGGGCACGATTAGCAAAGGTATAAAAGTACAACAGTACATGTGTAATTGGTGACGCATGGTGTTCATAATGTTTTTTATTTTCAGCCAAAATTGAGAGGGAGACAGTTCCTCTAAGTCTTTGTCCTTGAGATCTTTGCTGCCAGTATAGACAGGGAATGGCTATTATTGGCTAAGTGGTGTTTCTTGGTGGATGTCATAAGCTGTTGTGCAGTGGCTGACTGTGACCAGTGACATTTGTTGAGTCCAAATTTCACTTAGCTGGAGCTTTAGGATCAATATTTCAAGGTTTCAATGGTTTCCTCCACCTTGAAACTGGACCCACATTTGGGTGAAGTGTACGAATTGAAAGGTGCACTATGTAAGCCCAAATCGATCATACTGTCGCGAAGCTGGTACACCATCCAATGTATGTACACATGTCACAGTGTGCTAATTAAGAAATAAAATATAGCGTACCATGTTCAATTCACCAAACTTACGCACAGCAGGCAAGACTTGTCCAGTGTCTGAGAACGAACGGCTGTACATGTACATACTGTTAGGAAATATTGAGGCCATTTGATCTCAAAATTCTCGATAACGCATTTGCTAGGCGTGCATGTGTTGCACCATGTTCCATATGTTTTAAATGTTTTGGAGGTATGTTAGAATTCCAGCTTGCCAGATTGATAGCAAGGCTCTGATATTAGTTGCTCTTACAGAATGTTATTTCAGGTTCTCTTTAATCATGAAATTTACAAGGGCGTTCTAAAGGTCAAATGCTTTGTAGGTTTGTCGATATTGGCCCCATGATTAATAAATTTTTGTAGCAGATTGACCCCTTATTTATTTCAAATTCATGAACACAGCATAAGAAACTTATTCAAGACTAGAAAATATCTTGGCTTGTAGAAACATTCTCGTTATGGTTAAGTGACCCCTAAGACAGGACTAAGTAATATTTCACCCCCTACTCCTGTGAACATCTTGTGTGACTGGAACAGATTAGTGTCAGAAGGTATTCACTTGGCCAAGGGTAAAGTAAATGTGATGAAAATGATTGAATCATTCTTCCAAGTTCAAGTTGGCTGTTTGTATCGATATTGGAACTTGCTATTGAAAGGATTCATTTCAGTAGGACAGGGGCAAATATATTCTAAACCTGAGCACTAAAATGTAGTTCTACTTTACAGATTAATATTCCATATTGTGTATACATCCATTGGCTGGTATTTTAAGTGTCAAGCCGAGAGACCTGTGTCACTATTGCTTTTAGTACATGTACTTGGCCATGTAGTGGATAGATACAGTAGGTAGTTAGTATTCAAGTGTACTAAACTACAGGACAGAAGGTACATGTATGTCAGTGGCTGTAAAGTCAGGGTAGAGGAATGTCCAGAGTAAGACTTGAAGATAGTATATTTGCTCACACAGGTGTGCTGTATTTGCTTTTGGGCATCGGTGTCAGTTGGACAGGGCGGGGCTGTGTCTCAATTCTGTGGTTGACACATGCATGCATGATGCTCCATGTGCTGGTGACTCAGACATAGCCATACCTACATGTTTTAATATAGCATTGTTGTGCTGACAGCTGTTGAATGTTTTTTTGAAGATAAAAATAGATTTTGATTTATTGATGAAACCCATACTTTCATCTAGATTAATTTGTATGAATTTTTAGTTGGCTGACTAAAAAAAGACAAAAATAGAGAGCCATGAAGAAGCAGTTGCCTTTTTATATATGGTTGGGTTGTCAGTAAATAATGTATATCATTCTCAGGTTTGGGAAGATAAATATAAATGGATAGTGTGTTTGTATGTACAGGTATAAGTCATGTCTGCACTTTCCAGTTGAAATTTGTCCTAACTCATAGTGACTACCTGCAGCTGTTTTACATCATAATGCTGTGCCGAATTAGAAGAGTAGCAGCACCACTTTTCAAAACTGAAAAGCAAATTGAAACGTTCATCTTTCTAAGAATTATAACAATGGTTGTAAGAGGAAAACCAGATTTCTCTGTATGTACAAGTTTTAATGTGACAGTGTCAAAACCGTCATTTATTTCTTCACTATTTTTAAGGGCAAAATGCTTATAACTTGTATGGACGTGTAAGTATCAAAAGCTCTATTGAGGTGAATAGGGGTCAAAGGAAATGTTACTTGTAAAGGGATGGACTGAAACACATGTACTGAAACACGGCAATAGCTACATGTACCAGGATACAAATAGCACCTACACATATGTACATGAACAGTACATGCAGGTTCATTGAACACTTTAACTCCTTAGTGTATATTCATTGCAGGGGCAACAGCTTGAAGATTTTGTAGCCTTTGGCCATTTTATTTTTTGTTTGTATTAATTTATGTGTGAGAGGCCTGCGCATCCAACTTCAGTTGCCATTTTCTCTCGACATGTCCGACCGCCTCCAACCATTCACCAGTTGCTCTGACCTCATTTAACACCAGTTGCCAGCTGCTTGACCTCCAACCTGACTTGCCAATGGGTGACTGGAGGACAAGATACAACAAAAAATCCAAATGACAGTAGAATGCATCATTTTTTTCTGTGACGTTGCACTGTGTATGTGTTTCATATATGTTTTACTGATAATTGTGACTTAATAAAGGAAAGAACAAATGAGTTCATACATGTAACTTTGGGCCTTCTTGTTACAGGAGGGATAAGTTTTACGAGTTCATCATGACTCTGACCTCATCCAACCCCAGCTGCCAAATTGTTCTGAATTCGCCCGTACTAAGTTTCCAATGCTCTGACCTCATCCAACTTGAGTTTCAATTTCTCTGAGATCTGACTGCGCAATTTTGTGGCGGTGTGGAAATGTTCAAATTCTTTGAAATGAACATAATTAACATCTTATGATCGCATTTTATATTGTAGCATTGAGTGTGTTTTCATAGGTCATATATATGTATAGTTCCCCGGTTAATCTTAATACATGTCAAGGTAAATACATGTATCTTGATGTTTTCATTTTGTTAGGTTATACATGCTCAAGTCTACATACGTATACAGTAAACATGCGACTGTGTTCCATGTATGCAGTGCTTGCAGGTTATATGCTGTACATGATGAACAAGTTAGACCTGTAACACATAGAATACCAGTATACAAGTATGTCACATGTACACAGTATTTGACCATATGTACTGTAGATAGATTCAGTATTCAGTTGGCTCAGCTAGATCATGATTGATTGTCTTGTACACATAGCTCAACCTCCTACACAATCTCTGTCAACATGACTGCTCATTACCATCTGGTGTTCTTAAGTACACAATCTCCAGAACACCATCTGTAACACACGCTGGGTTTTAATCCTCAGGCCTACAGCCACATGAACCTCTACTAGGAAATATGTATACATGCACTTCTTTATACAATATCAATTATAGCTAGGTAAAGCATTTAGGAAATTGTTTTATTTAATTATTCCAACTTTTTTTTTCTTTTCATCATAATGTGTCAAAGGCTGCTGAGCCTATTCATTTGTTTCATTGTACTGCTCAGTGATAGAACCATACCTTACAATACATGTCCCTAAAACCGTACTATATATAAACACATTTCAGTATGTTAGCAGTAACTGAAATGTAAGCAGCCAAATATATTTGTGAAATTAGTATGACCAGAATACATTAAGAATTTTGGGAGAATTTCAGAGTTCTCCTGCATACATACAGTTTTTGCTCATGTACTTGTACATGTGTACATGTCCATTTTATATGCAGATGCACTTAATATCTTAATCGACTATTCAGATTGCAGTAATATTAAAAGTGGCAGTGATCAGTTACCTTTAATTGCCTTGTATCACTATCAGTATATATGTTGCACCTGACATGATGTGTACATACATGCACATTATAAGCTTGTGTATCCTCTAGCCTGTGTTTGTTAATTACTATACATGGTGCACTGTCTGCTTGTGGAAAGGTTTCATTACTAGCAATTTTACTGTGTGGTAAATGTCAATTAAGTTAATGGCACGTTGGGTATGCATGCATGGTACATGTGAGTTATACTAGGAACACTATAAAAAAGTTAAGTCATATATGCTGTGTGTATTTTGCACCAGTATTCATATGGTACATTTTATGGCTAAACCCAACTGTAATTCAAGCTGTTGTACAACACAATACAACTGGCCACTGTGTGCAACCCTTGCTTAACTTGATCTCTTATTCTGGAAACTGAAAGTACCATTGTGATGAAAAGTTTCTCCTTTAACTTAAGTTATATTCTCTCATACATGTATATCTCTGTTATCTTGCACATTATTTTCTTGCGAACAATGGAAGTCACATCTGCCTCAGGTCCGGTTTCATTTGTCTCTTACAATACAACTGTGATGTATTTTGCTGCAAACATAATCAGAATCATCACACATGTATATTAAATTTTGGAAGAGCAGTTTTTGTGAAGAAGTGAATGTTGCCAGATCAAGGTTTCTGCGGGCAGCAGGGGGTTGTCTTATTGTTACTCCCGCACTAGTGTGTGGTGTATTGTGAATTTTATCCTATGTCTTAAGTAATTTTACACCAGATTTGGAGGTAGACAAACACTGTAGGAATGTGGTTTTGGGGCCAGGCTTTGTATTAAAAGTATTTGATGACCACTGTAGACTCGCGAAGTGGTACAATATGTATATATACATGTATCACATAGAAATTGTGTCATAGTTCTAGGCTCTGAAGTCTGGAGTAGGACTAAATCTGGAATTAAAAGAATCCGTATTAGCCTAGCAGACCATATACATGCATACTGAAATACTGCCTGGTACATGTTCATGCAGTGAAATAAGGATTGAGTGGATGGGTCATAAAATAGCTGTAGCTGATTTAATACTACTGGTGCTCTAATTTGATGAAGCCATTTTGCATATACAATGGCCACAGTTTGTGATTCAGTTTATCCACATTGATAATTTGATATTGATTGAATTTGATGTTTAATGTTACAAGATGTTGTCTTACATGTAGCTAACCACAATAGTAACCCTAGACATAGTACAGTATGCATTTAGAAAGGGTGTAGAATTGCCAGTGTTGTAGGTCATCTACCACAATAGTGCGCAATATAGTTGTATTGTTTCCACATGACAGTGGCATCCATTGTACAGGTTAGACAGAGTTCTTGTACATGTAGTTCCAACATATGAACAGGAGGCCTCCATTGCCAAGGTGGTTAGTGTGCCAGCGTGGCTAATAACCCAAGAGCCTCTTACCCAAGCAGTTGCTGTGAGTTCAAGTCCAACGCATGCTGTCCGTACATGGGAAGGTCTGCAAGCAATCCGCAGATGGTCTTGCATTTCTGCAACGCTTTGCCTGGTTTCCTCCCACCATAAGGCTGTTGCTGTCGTAGAAGTGAAATATTCTTGAGTATGGCGTAAAACACTAATCAAATAAATAAATAAGTACATACGAACATAACTAATGTGTATTCTGTATTCTCTTTTTCTGCCAGGTCCATGCTTACATCATCAGTGCCCTCAAGAAGGAAATGCCTTCAATGTTTGGGAAGGACAGCAAAAAGAAGGAGCTTATCAACAACTTAAACGACATCTATGGTACTATTCAGAGAGATCACCAAATTTCCCCAGGTGATTTTCCTAACTTAGCCCGAATGAAGGAACAACTACAACATCATGACTTCAGCAAGTTCCATCAAATAAAGCCCAAACTGCTGGAAGCTGTTGATGACATGTTATCCAATGACATCGCTCGACTGATGCAGATGATACCGAAAGAGGAGGAGGCGCAGTTTGAAGAGAAACGTGTCAAAGGTGGAGCATTTGAGAACTACGAGGAGAGTCCGTTTGGAATTGGCCGAGGGGAAGGCGTGGACAAAGGCCGAGATGAGGCAGAATGGGTAGTGAATGAACTTCGCTACGAATATGATGAGGTCTTTGACAAGCTCAATCCAACCGATGGTAAAATCACTGGAGCTGCAGCCAAGGCAGAGATGGTGCGCAGCAAATTGCCGAACAACGTCCTGGGCAAGATTTGGAAGCTGGCTGATGTGGATAGGGATGGTATGTTAGACTCTGACGAATGGGCTCTAGCGAATCACCTGATAAAGATTAAACTCGACGGACATGAACTTCCAGCTATTCTGCCAAAACATTTAATACCTCCATCCAAACGAGACCTGTAAACATCTCTTGTATTATGCTGTCCAGTTGAGTGTGTGTCATCAACTGACCATCCAGAATAAGGTGTGAATGTTGGTCAGTTTTCACATTGACCATTCGGTCAGTGTAATTGTCAATCAATATCTCTGTGTATCATCTTGTACTAATCATCAGTTCTCACTGTTATCAGCTGACCATCCAGACCACCTCAGCCAGGTGTTTTCACCATAATCTGTTAGTCCACATTGACTGACGACCACTCTAGTCATGACACAGCAGTAGTTGGTAGGTATAGTTGAGATAAATCATGATGACTGAAAATGACTGGAATTAATTCATCTTCCTGATGGTTTTCTTAGGTGACAACTGAGACAAAACATTACACCTTCTTTCATAGTACAGTGGAATAATTTTCTGACTTTACTGACATCATCTGTTAACATAGCCAGTATTAATTCTGTTATGTCTTCAGTTAGGTTTTTTTGCACATTGAATTCATAATAATAAAATTATGAAAGGAGGTTTCCTGTCAGATGTCAGCTAAAATGCACGTCAGTAAGAGCAGTGTGGTATGCCTCATATTTACATATAGTTACATATGCATATAGATATGGCAACTCACACATTTATGTGTAATTGAAGGTTTATTAAATGTGTATTATCGCAATATGTATATTTTTATGGCAGCCTTTCACTATCATTTTAAGATTAATGTAAATAAACCTTGTTTATGCTCTTGCTTTACTTTAATACAAAGATCAACTAGAAATCGGACACGCATGTCCACATGCATAATTTGTGGGTTTTATATGTTTGTGCATGATTATGTTTTATGTATGCTCAAGCCTTTGTTTTGTCCAGATTTAAGTACATGTATATGTATGTGCATGCATGCAAAATTTCATGTTATGCAATGTAATGCTAGCATTTTGGCCTTGAACATAAATGTCACAAATACCAGTTATACATTTACTGACACTATTAAAGATACAAAAGTGTAACTTGACCCATTGCACTACTGATTAGATCAATGAAGAAACATTCTTTGATGTCCTTTGTGGCAAAAACATGGACCTGCAATAAATTTTTTTTCAGTTTTGACTAGACTGTCCATGGTTCAAGAATTAAGGTATACATGTACTTTGCATTGTACCTTACAAGTTGCAAATCATTTTTGATTTTTTAGAACATGACATCACTTATCTTATTGTATCTCAGTGTGACTCATAATGTTTGCAGAAGTCTATAGCTAGATGTTTGAAAAACATTTTTTTTTTTCACCTGTCAATCCCAGCTCTTCTAAAGGTGCATGTGGAGGAGTAGCGAGTTTGATTTCTGTGCAAAAGAAAGGCTATATTTATATGTAACTAGGAAATGCAGAAGAACCAACCTACCTTGTATTTAGTGATCTCTCTGAATAGTACCATAGATATCATTCAAAAGGACTGCTTGAGGTGTTTACATTAACCAGTGGACTGATGTCCATTTATGAAGTGCTGATAGATGTCTTATGACAGATGTCTTATTTTTGAACTCGATGATTTCTTTGTTGATTTGAGAATGGAACTCACTGCATTGTAAGTTTTCTGATAACCATCAAATTGTAGAAAGGTTTGAATTTGGTTTGACTGCTGAATAGCTTAAAATTTAAGCCATATTAAGACATTAATAACTCATTATTGCTTAATCTTTTTCTTTATTTTTTTTTTCTTTTATTACTTTTTTTTTGTTTACATGAAGTGATATAAGTATCCTTATTTTGACAGCAAAATATGTTGTGTTGAAAAAGTCGATGTAGGTTAGTCCATTTTACAGGTGATAAATACCAGCAATGAAATAATAGATCATAGATATATTCTAGAATTAGTAAAATGGAGACCAGCATTATTAAAAGTAATGTGATATGATGTGGAAATTCTTCAACGCATATTTGTAAATCTTTTACATTTAATGATGAGCACTAACAAAATATAAACGTGATAGGGAAAATCCAGGACACAAATTTATTGGCTAACACATGAATATTTACATCCAGCTGTCCCGAGTGCTTTAGTCTTGTAAATGTTTAGTACAGTACTTATAAAAAGTACATCAGTACTTAATGGAAAAATTAGCTGTTTGTACTACATGTTATTGGTCAACATTGTTGGTCAGGTCAGAATAATAAAATCAAGTCTATAATAAACCTAATGGGCGCCTTGTAGAAGCTGTTGAGTTTTTATTTATTGATTTCTGTAAATCTTCAACCTTTTCAACATCTAAAGCACTTTTTTCATTGGAATTTCTGCATGCACTTTTTGTGAAAATGGTTTGTTTTGTCACTTAAGATGCCAGCTTCGTATAATTTGGTGAAATTACTTCCCTACATCTCTCAGAATATTCAGGTGAAAAGGCTGAAGAATTAGGGTACATGTGTAATAATGTACAATGTCCTTATACTGTAATTCTTCAACCTTCTTGCTCTTTGCAAGGTGTTTTTTCCAACATATTCTCAAGGCATTATTTCGTGTAGACGGATAAAATTGTAGTCTTGAAGCTTTGAATCTGTCCACTCCAACGGATATAGTTTTCACTCCAAAATCAAATTAATTTGCATAAATTGCATTTAAAGTTGCCCTTTTGATATGCGAAGGGGCAGAGGAATTAACACACATTTATCTGGCAGTAATGACTGCAAATGAATCTACATTCATGGCTGCCCAATCACAGCAGCCTTGAATATGGCGTATCCAAATATTTCTCAACCAACAGTCTGTGTACGTAGACTACTCTGCAGTAAGGAGAATGCTGATGGTTTCCTTCTTTCATACTCTTGGTGTTCAGTGTGAAATTGTTGGAACATAAAATTATTGCAATATACAAGAAGTTTCTTTCAGAAAGTTGACATTGTACGGCTGAAAAGACGAGGTACATGTTTTTGTACAAGATGGCCCATACCCGTACATTTATGTGTGTGCACATCCCTCAGAATATTATTTTGTTTAAGGACACAATGTCATTGTTGAACTGCTTATGTTACCTGGGACCACTCTGAGATCACGTCTAGGTTATAGTGCGCTAACAGGAGGAAAGGTCCGGAAAATTCCAATCCCTAAGTGCTGCCAGCTGGATAACCAAATTGCAAACTTTATCCTTCTTTTCCTGTAACTGCATAACGTAATTGAATTTCTGAGGACACCTTGAACCTGAAGGCCAAGACAACTCTTTAAACATGTCCTGTACGCCATGGCAGTCATTTCATGTCAAATGAAGAGCATTTCTGATCTGTAATCGATGTTGACTGAAAAACTGACCAAATTACATGTGTATATGTGAAACAAGGTATCTGCATGAAGTTTTGGTTGTAATATGTGCAATGTAGGTGTCTCACATATCCTAGTACTTCCCATGCAGTGTATCAGTGTTCTGAGGAATTGTGTAACGTGAGGTCAACTCCAGCTTGAGTTTCATAGGCATAACAAACAAGAGTCATAGTAACATGGCATATGCCCCGGCCCCGCATCAGAAATTCAGAGCGTTTCCCAGTCATCGAGCACTGTTTACTGGACATGGGATTAAGATAGACGGTCTTAGTCCCAGATTGGACTTTGACAATAAGGCCTGCTAAACCAAACCCAAATCTACATATTGCCACCTTTACATTTACCAAGTTTTAAGAAGATCGGTTGAGAACTTTACTGTTTGGGTTGAATAAGTCTATATTCTGACTTTCAGCGTAGGTAATATGGAAAACAATTCATGGATTTGAACCAAGAAACTTCACCCATACTGACAGTTGTCCCCAATACGTAACCCACGTTTTAATAAAATTCGCTGAGAACCAAGAGTTGCGTTGACGGGGTCTCATTTTATTCAAGTCCAAAATCTGTCGTCAAATGGTGGTAATTAGGAAAATAATTCACAGAATGGAACAAAAGAGACCTCATGTACATCAAGGCCTACTAGTCATTGTTCCCATATATCCAGCACGTTTCAGATAACTTTAAGGGGAGTGACATTGATAAGGTCTCGTGCAGGCACAAATTCTTTCTTAAAACGGCGTCAACTTCGAAAAATATGAACGGAACCAAAAAAACCTCACACACTTCTTATTGTCCTCCACACATCTGTCAAGTTTCATGAAAATCCTTTGAAAACGGTACAAGGAAAAGATAAAACGAACAGAAAGACGTACTGAGCCTTTAGAGTCAGATGTATACATGTATAATAATGACAAACTTTGTGCCATTTCAAGTTGGCATTTGCTTATCAAACAGCTCTAGGCACATTTGAGATCTCTGAACCTCGTCGATTATCACTTGGGATATTAGTTCCAAACTATGGCAATCTCAGCGTAATTATTATCAATGTCAGTGCCAAGTATGGGCTCTTCCAGACTTTTCTAATGTCATTCAAATGGAATACGAGTACTGGATACCGCAGAATACTCTCCAATCGCTTAACTAAATTAAAGTAGGACTGAACAACGTTTGTTTCTCGTAAATATAAGCTAGCAGTTCCCTATGAGTTTGGCGAATTAACCGTGTTGTTGTTCACCCATGCATGTACACCAGTTGACACGTTATAACCTGTAGAAGTGTCATTAACAGCGTAAATCATTTGTATACATGTATGCCATCAGATAAAAGTGTCTGTATAATACTAGCATTGTTGACTACACTGATGTACAGGTTGGTGCACGTAACTATAACTGTATGATATTGTCCAGAGCATACGTTCACGCTATATAGGCCTACAGGGCGTGCCCACTTCCTAAACGGAAACTTGATCCACGTAATGCTTCCCTTTTTCGGGTTCTCATGCATGTTGGTGCATAAGCCAGCTGTGTAAATTAACAACCTCTTCTGAAACCAGGGTTGAGGAGGGGATATATTTGTTAAAACCTATATACGAAATGCAGGAGTCCAGATAGTTGAATTTCGAAAAATATAACTGTTACATAAGACAATGTAGATTGATAAAGACTAGGTCTCCAGTAATATCACAAATATAGCATATTTACACTCATTTATGCACAGTGATCATCGCCCTATATAGTTTATATGTACACGTGAGTATCGATTCTGATAAGTGATGTTTGGAATACAAACTGCTAGAATCTAAAAGAGGATTTTACAGAGTAAAACAGAGCAGCGACGACAATGTGGTAAGTGCCAAATGGTCACATGCACATAACCTGTGAAATACGGCATGTTGTAAATTTATCTCAGTAAAGGTCTTGTTCTAACTGTTCATGTAAATGCGTCTATGGGACCAATTTGTACACCCCATAGCACCATAGTTCGTGCAGAATTAGGTACAAAAAAAATGCAATTTATTAAACGTCGCTGGAACCTGCGGATGGTCGTGGGTTTCCCTCGGGCTCTGCCCGGTTTCCACCCACCATAATGCTGGCCGCCGTCGTATAAGTGAAATATTCTTGAGTACGGCGTAAAACACCAATCAAAAAAAAACAAAAAAAACAAACGTCGCTGGTAGTCAATTACTCAAAATGCGGTGTTGTCATCACACTTAACATACAATCACGTACACCTGAGCTATACACTTATAATTAAAACGCTATTTTCGTCATTACATGACACTGTTAGTAAGCGGTCGACAGCGTTAGTAAGGTCATTTATGTGGTCTTACATGAAATTTGTTCATTGGAGACCATTTGCCTGCACCATATGTTGGTGAAGATCAGTGGGCGTGTTCGAATCCACATTACACTGTGCACCCCGAGTACAGTGTTGTCGTGCCAGCTGTATGATACGAATATGTAAGTGTAAAAAGAGCACATGTGGAGAGAGCATGGAATCTCGTTCTCGCGTGCATGGGATCAACACGAGAACAGCGATCCGAATATAGCCCAGTGTGTCTTACACGGGAAAATACGCCTGTTGATTGTTCGCTTTTCAACTGCCAAAGGTTGGTGCATGGCGTATGTCTCCTCAGCCCATGAAACTTATTATTGTCGTTCTTCCGCGACCATGTTTCGTGCTGGATTCGCGCTTGTTTCGTGCTGGATTGTCGCAGGTCATTCGCCAGTTGCGCGTGTGATGCTCTCTCTGCATGCGCTACTGATGAAATTGACGTATTGCGCTAAAGAAATGCCTTTATGTATATATATTGGCATATATGACGCGATTTATCTGCATGCTGTCGCATTCCGCTACACCAAAAGGGTGTATTACATCTACATGCATCATTCTGTCAAATCGTGGAGATACACCATCATCTTGCAATGTAGATACTGCTTACACATTTTTTCATTTGATTGACCTCAGATACAGACCTTACGTATGAATGTCAATTTTGCCGAACAGGAGCATGCACTTGACCTCGACAGGTATCTGCATAACGGCAAGATAGAGCCGGTCTAGCGCGGAAGCTGAATTCGAGCATTAGACATCCGAGTCATTGGCGAAGAGCTCGAGCTCTGGACATCCGAGTCATTGGCAAAGACCACGAACACTGGACATCCGAGTCATTGGCAAAGACCTCGAGGACTGAACATTTGAGTCATTGGCAAAGACCTCGAGCACAGGACATCCGAGTCGTTGGCAAATATCTCGAGCAGTGGACATCCGAGTCATTAGCAAAGACTTCGAGCACTGGACATCCGAGTCATTGGCAAAGACCTCGAGCACTGGACATTCCAGTCATTGGCAAAGACCTCGAGCACTGGACATCCGAGTCATTGGCAAAGACCTCAAGCACTGAACATCTGAGTCATTGGCAAAGACCTCGAGCACAGGACATCCCGGTCATTGGCAAAGACCTCAGGCACTGGACAGCCGAGCCATGATCAAAGACTTCGAGCACTGGACATCCGAGTCATTGGCAAAGACCTCGAGCACAGGACATCCGAGTCATTGGCAAAGACCTCGAGCACAGGACATCCCGGTCATTGGCAAAGACCTCAAGCACTGAACATCTGAGTCATTGGCAAAGACCTCGAGCACAGGACATCCCGGTCATTGGCAAAGACCTCAGGCACTGGACAGCCGAGCCATTATCAAAGACTTCGAGCACTGGACATCTGAGTCATTGGCAAAGACCTCGAGTACTGGACATCCAAGTCATTGTCAAATGTCTGTTTATTGTCGTCGGCATCGAGGGAAAATTCTTTAGACGACGCCGTAAAATTTAGGTTTGACTCGGTATTGTATAGTGTATACAGTTTATCGTGTTAAATCGAAACTGGCTTTCCCCACGCGAATTTTAATAGGCAATAGATCATGTCCGCATTTCTTGCGGCTTATGACCATGTTTATGTCGTATTTTGGATTTCAGTTTTCTGTAATTTTTTCTCCCAAAATGTCTCAGCGAATTGAAACTTCGGGTTTCGGTCCGTTCCGCCCATTTTCCGTAAGATTTTGACAGTTTTTGTTATTTCGGATTGGGAATTGTTTTCAAACGGTTACCACGTACACCTGTTTTCCAAACTCTTTCATTTTCAAAACCATGTGTCATATTGAACTGAAATTTACTTCAGTGTGGCTTCGCGAGAATTTAAGCATTAATTACCAATGCTTCCCCGAGACAATTGTAGGTCAACTTCAAAGTTTGGACTTTTTCGTCAGTTTTCGACAAAATTATGGTCGTTTTTGCTCTGTTGTGGAATTTGGCACATAGCTGTATTATTCTAATGGCTCAAACCGGTGAAGCATGTGTTCAAGTAATACTTTATGAATCCTCGTTTAATTATTGTTGCACTTCTTTGTCTGCATGGTATCAAACAAATCGGATGACTTAAAGCCACATACAGCCGAACTAGCGAGAGCTGTCCATGCCTGGGCTAACATAATCGGACGACAAAAATCTGGGTGAAAGATAAATATAGCGTGTGAGCACATGATGATCATTACACCAGTGAAGGCTATATACACCACATAGCATGCTGGCAGCAGCAGGCTATGTCAGGGTCTTATACAGGAGCAAAAACAGACTACTCGGCGACGTGGGTACATTCATTTACGCCCATACCTAAAAAAGAAACGTTGCTGTGTATATGTATCTTCTCGCAACTAGGACACCAACACCAGACAGATCCTGTGGTAGCTCTGATGTGCTGTTTTCCACGTGTGCTGCTATGGCGACTCGTATACAGAACCCAGCCTGGATGTGATACACAGCCAAATACATGCACACGTGGAACTATGTTATCGTGGGATGCGAGCTGTTAGTGTATACGATGGGAATACTGGTCCAGTCCTAAGTGCATCATATGTTCACTTTTAGTTGATATTCTTTTATGTCATATTCAAGATTTCATCACCTATATAGGGCATACCATGGCGATAAGTTTTAAGAGTGGAGCAATCCAGAGTGCCCTGGCAAAAGGCATGAGCCTATGACAAAAATTACAGACGAGCTTCCCCACGTGTGCATGACATATAAGCATATACTGGATATTCGGAAGAAAGAGTGCAACAGAAGAAAGACTGCGCCTATTCGCCCACGATAACTGCAGACTCATTCTTTCCATCACCACGCCCCCCCCCCCCCCCCCCCGCCACACACACACCCCAGATCAATGAAAGCGGGGTCGAGGACTGTGATCCTTAGAAATTCCAGGATGGCCCACGAGCAGGATTGAACCGTAACTCGTGTGCCAACAGTACTGGAGTTGCATACCTAACGGTTAGCACTGAGCCAAGTGCATCTCACTCGCTACACGGTCCATGCATATAAATTTCCTAATAAATATATGTAACTGGATATATCTTGAACTAGGTTTTGCTTTGGTTATTGCTACTGCACAGATACAGGTTCCGTGTGGACATGCACGGCGGCGTTCCATGCACAATGGCCAACTTAACGTAATTACACGTTTAGAACTAAATTCCATACCGACAAAACGGGTCCTATAACATAAAATATATGTGTTTTTACACAAAGATGTGGTTTTGGGGGGTTTTCTTTTTTAACAATTACCCCTCCAATTTAATTCAATGGTCTGCTATAAGGGCTAGGAAGAGTAGACTATAGGCCTATAGACTATATGTTTAGACATATAGTTATCTCTGCGGAGGTATTCACAAAATAATCCATAAATTATCTGTTTGGTACTTTTGAACTTGAAACACACAGATTTCATAGACTCCATAAAAGCAAAAATGACTGATGCCCCTCGTCAACGGAAATTTTTTTAAAATGCATAAACTGTGAAGAGCTTGATTTCAGACAGCAAAATTTACTGTGTTCTACAGCATGCAAACTTTGCGTGCATTCAGTGACACCTCTCATTCTACGCTATATGCTCCTTAGAAATAGGCATAATGCAAGACAACAGAATTTTATCAGAAGCTTTCAACAGGAACAATAAAGTACAACTAATTCATACAATAACAGCTTTAGCGGGGTTACCCACAGATTGTAAGTATACCCATAGACTGGGTTAGTCTCTATAGACAATAATCTATGGGTAAGCCCACTAGAGATAAAACTATAGCACACATTTCATCAATGTAATGAGTGTAAGCCACCCCGGCCGAGCCATTATACTGATACGGGTCAACCAGTCGTTGCACTATCCCTTTCATGCTGAACACCAAGCGAGGAAGTCACAGTTTCCTCTTTTAAGGTCTTACGTGTAACTCGACCCAGGACTGACCCTGGATCTACCTCCCCTCCCGAAGCATATGCCCCTACCAACAGCGCTATCGGGGGTCGGTCACAAATGTAACGATAAAACATACATTTTGCATGTATATACAGCATGTTATTGCATAAAGATTTTAAATTTTTTAATGTCACATTCCCTCACTTTAAACCAAAGGAAAACGATAAGGTCAGAGGAAAGGTTTCTGTTTCATATCGTCACTTAACCAAAACATCACTGCCCAGTATGTAGTGAAGTGTTAAGGGAATCAGAGTTCTTTCCATTGAAAAATGCTACCCCAAAGTTGACAATTCCTTATGAATCTGACCAACCAGGTGTTGGAACAGTACAACTAAGTCAGACCATAACATATATTTTATTAAATGTAACAAAATAATCATATACATTTTGCATGTATATATAGCATGTTATTATGTAACGAAATAATCATATACATTTTGCATGTATATATAGCAGTTAAAATTCCCTCACTTTATATTGAAGGAATATGTTAAAGTCAGAGCGAAGGTTTCTATTCCATATTCGTCACTTAATCAAAATAGCACTGGTCACTTTCAGTATGTAGCAAAGCATAAAGGGAATTAGAGTTCTTTCCCTTGAAAAATGCTTCCTCAAAGTTGACGATTCTTGTTGAATCTAACCAACTAGGTGTCTAGACAGTACACGGTAATGTCAGGCAAATGGGTCTGTTTCACAAAGACCACCATTGTGCGCAATGAATGTATATGAATACAAAACCTACAACTGCCAAGTTACGTCACATTCTGTGAAGCTGGTACCATTCGTCCAAGGAATTAACTGTAGTCAGTGTAAACTGAAATCAGTGTATCACACATCAAGTTAAGTTACCTCCCTTGCCTTACTTGCTTCTTTCCACACAATCTGAGACTTTACACTGGATTTAGTGTATCAGTATCATTGTAACACATACAATAAAATAGTTAATCAGATAGCTTTAAAAGTCAAGGGCAAGCATGTAGATTTATACATACTTGTTAAAATATGTATAGTAATTATGCATGTTTGATACATGGAGATACCGAGCCCTGCAACCAAAGAGAGTGCATTACTCGTTGATTGAGATTTTATGCCATAAAGCCTGGATATTACGGTGTATTTGGTCTACACAACTGCATAGCAGGTTGCCAGTTTCACTATGTCCAAACTTAAAAAAAAAACCAAAAATAAAAAAAACCACAGAATATTCTGTGTATTCTGATGACATCACCATGTCTGTACTAAATATTTCAGTTTTCTCTCAAAAACTACAACAGCTACTAAACAAACATTATAAATTGAGCAAATGCACACTTGTTTCCTCTCACAGCATAAATCTAACAAATATTAACAATGTTACAATAAATATGGTATTATGGCTTTTCTTTCCTTGGGGTAATCTTCAAACTTCCTGCTTGTACCATCTGAAACAAATAACCCCAAAATACAGGAATAAGAAATAATGTGCCGATATCAATATAGTCAATACAGAGTCAATAATTTATTTATATCACTGGTGTTTTACGCCGTACTCAAGAATATTTCATTTATACTACGTCAGCCAGAATTATGATGAGAGGAAACCAGGCACAGGCCCATGACAATCCGAAGGCTGCTAGCAGACTTTTCCACATACGACCAGACACACATCAAAAAAGACAAGCCTGTATTTTCACAAATTGATGAATAAGGGAAGTTTTAATTAAAGAGTGTCCTTTTCTGATATCAACCTGGTTTTAATAACTCCATACATTCCTGTCAAAGAGCGACTATCATTTTCAAAATCAAACCAATCATACCCAATAATCATGTCTTGAAAATTCACAGGAAGAAAACCTAAACTCTTCAACTAAGTTACAAAATTTGTTTCCCTTAATAAGGCCTTCTTCAGAAAAACTGTTCCCAGTCTTACCTGTGGTGTTGCATGGCACGTGGAGCAAGGTTTAAGGAAGGTAAAACAGGCAAATGCCAGTGCAGGGAGATTCCAGCATGCACATGCATAGCCACTCCACTCTATCACCTCTCCAAGAAAATTGGCCCCGGGACACAAAGCTGAACATTCCACCTGCATAGAAAACCTGAGGATTAATAAACTAGTAACATCCTTTGCAATACACACTTCATCTGCACCATAAAGTCCTGCAATAATCAATTAATATTTCATATAATAATTGCCTTCTCAATAATAACTGTAGTACTCTTATGATACTGATAGAAGAATAAATGAGGATAGTCACAGTCATGCCAGAAGACTTGAAAGTGAAAGGCAAGTTAAAAAAGGCCTTTACAGTACCTTTTGGTGATAATCTGTCCACATGACACTTGTGTTCTTTTCTCTCATGTTAACATGACTTTATTAAGTCCTGCATACCTTTAGGAATCTTGTAACCCGTTTCTCCTGGTTTCCTAAGGTTCATGAGGATGTGGTCTGAATGTATATTCACTCCCATTCCCACAAAAAATAATAACATGCCTGCAAAACTAATAGCATAAAAAAAACTAATAAAAAATAAAAAAAAACAAAAAAAAAACACAGAGATAGAATGCATATCTATTATTGGTGTTTTGTATGGTCAGTTTTATGGCAATGAGTGAGGAAAACACAATTTCAAAGGAAATGGATAGTATTCTATCTAGGAACTAGACCAGACCAATAGACGCATGGCTGTCTAACAGAGTTATGGCTGTTAGAGTTATGTCCCTTTACCAAGCAAACGCATAACCCACTTGTATGAAATTGGAATTTCTTCCAACAAGTTATTTATTTAATCTTTAAAAATATTTTTTTTGAAAACAACATGCTAATCAAAGTGATGTACTGATATATTCACATACAAAACAACAATTCTTTCTTCTGGAAGAGGAAGTGAAGGACAAAAATGACATTTTACACGCTAAATGATATAACAAACTATACTATGTTTCACAAGATATAAAATTGAATTTCTGTCTGTACCTATCCAGACCCTTGGTTCTGTCATCCAGGTTTTAGGGTAAGCCACAAACCGTGTGAGGCTTCTTCCTTGTAAATAACCATTGGCACAACAGAACGATATGGCCATTGTATAAGGGATGAAAGGCGTGGGTTTGCCACCTCTAATCAGCATCGGGTAGATGAATGTCCTGTGAAAACAAGAACATATACATGTCATCACCTGTGCATTATGAACGTATTTCTTGCTTATTCTACCGAGACATTCCATTTCTTCATTACCGTACAGGCTATTCTCACAATTTAACACTACGTCCTTCAGGATCAGTCTTTGAATTATATAATGGCGGTCACTTTTTCAAACTGCTATATCGTCTTTCATATCTTTTCTGCCAGTTCATGTCACTTTTTGTAATACTGGTACTTGTCAAGTCTAAGCTATAAAACCCATAAAATCTTACGGCTAACTTTAATTTCTGATAACAGTAATAATTAATTAACACGATTAGAGTTTCAACTGAATAGTTTTATTCCCAAGTTACCATGTGTTGGACAACTGAAATAATTCAGTTTTTTTATTATTATTATCATTATTAAGCATGCTTGTTCACACTCAAAAAGGGTGCATGTTTGCACAAATCTGCGTGTTGTGGAAACGAACAGATTGTCTCCCTTCCGTTGAAAATTGTACGTGTTATGCCGTAATCTCACAGAGAAACAATATCAAACTCAGAATTGATATAGACCTTTGAAAATAATGCAGCAGAAATAATCCGAGAAGAATTCTGTTAGATGAGGCACCAAGCTGTGGACAGTCAGCAAACACTACAAGGAGGACTGGTATGGCAAAAGCGGGTAGTTCCTGAGTGAACCAGGCGAACTTGCCATTGACGAGAAATCCCCAGGCAGAACTGCCATGGCGGCCATACGGCGAAGGAAAATACTGCAACAACACGAACGATTGCACGCCGAAAATCAGCATTACATAGCTTAAATATTCTAGGTTTGATCGCTCATTTTGCAAAAAATAACGTGTAAAACTGCCGAATGAATCTAAGGCGCCACCCATAGTGCTGCTTTTTTTGCATCAACTATCACTCCGTCAGACCCACTCTGGCTGTCACGGGTGACATGCTTTCCGGAAGTGGGCCTCGCGGGGGAGCGTGTCAAAATTACACATACTAAATTATACATTCATTTAAAGCACAGCAATTTATTATCCCGTCGTGTGGTTTTAACATCTTTAAATATTCAAAAAAATCAATGTGTTCTATGTTCTAACGACTTTGTCGGTCTGGAAAATATTATGAGTATAAATATACCAGTTTTCATATTCGGATATGCCACCCCATCTCAACTTGTTATATCCCACAAAAACTAAACTTTCATATGGGCCTAGCCTCAATAGGACGGGCTATCAATGTTTGCAGGCGTATACTTATGTAATCCGGAAGTCCAAGGAAAAACAGTAGACCTTTGATTGAAAATGTCAACACATTTTATCTGAAACAGCACTTAAGTGTTTTAAAATGAACACCGCTTGTAAATTAAGTGGGGAAGGTAAAATGATATGCCGCTCTTTAACCAAGATGTAACCGAAGTAGACACTTCGTGGCGCCAACCGCAAGTCATACATCGCTGCACGGTCTAATTTAATCATTTATATTTTGGTGTTTGTTGTACATTTTGAAATGCTATATATATATATATATATATATATATATATATATATATATATATATATATATATATATATATATGTGTGTGTGTGTGTGTGTGTGTGTGTGTGTATAAAATACCCACTATTTCAAGTCGTCACAAGATTTCCACTACCTGACCCTTTTCTTAATCTTCTCCCTTTTAGACATTTTAATTTACACTTAATCATATGATGGTCCAATCCTTATTTGATTGGTTGTTTACGCCATACTCCCTTATATACATATACTTATGCCTTATCACGGTCGACATTTATGCTGCTGACGGTATATATAAATATAGCCACCGAAACGGATTGAAAACGCACCAGAGGTAAAACGTGAAATTGACGCTAAACTATATTTTATTTGGTGTTGGCTGTGTATTACATTCACATTCAGATACGTCAGTTACGCATTAGTAATGACAAGTGTCATTGAGAAGTGTACAATTTCAATATGGAAGAAATGAAACACACCAGATGTTCAAAGACAAAGTCAGTACCTGGTATGACCACCAATGTTTGCAATGCACGCTACACAGCGCCTTTACATCAGAGAAGAGAATGCCATGCCAGCGTCGAAGTAACAATTGTCTGTATCTGAGCGACCATTATCGACGCGCATTTTGGTGCCTTAAGGCCAGACTCGGGTTTACCTGTGTAGACGGGCACGTAAACCAACGGCGAAAAGTCGCCGGCGTAGGCCTACGGCTTCGGCGCTGTTATCGCTGGTTCAGTTTTGTGATGGTGCTGTGGTGACATCCAAACCTTGCTGCTATATTCGTTGTAGTGTGGTCAACTTCAGCCGAGGCATTGACGCGTTTCCGTTCCTCAGGTGTCAATCAGCAGCATTGCGTCCTCAGTGCTATTCTGCAGCTACATCGATCTTGCAGATAGCCTTTCAAAGCCACCCCTTCGTGCCCCATTTCTGCATACAAAATTAATAATTTTTTCGTGCTTTTCAGTAAAAAATGTGTTTTCCATTACTCTTCCCTGTTGCGTTTTTGGTGACGACTCACACAAAGGCTATCAAACCTGACAACATCTCTGAGCTTCCTTAACCTCTAACCATGGAGATTTCCGTTGTTATTCTCAAACCATCATAGCATTCTCATGGATTCCTGCTGGTACGTTTTTAAAGTGGATCAGTATCTTTGTGCGGAATTAGTTCATCGGATGGTCGTGGGTTTCCCTGGGGCTCTGCCCGGTTTCCCCCCACCATAATATTGGCGCCGTCGTATGAGTGAAATATTCTAGAGTACGGGATAAAACACCAATCAAATAAATAAATAAATAAATGGATACTAGGTGGCACTCATCTCCAGTTTCCCAGCGCGTGTCAACATACAGTATCATATATATATGCCTACGTAACCTTATAGATGTGGACAGGCAGGCAGTGTGTTGATGTCAGTATATCGATCAAAGACGGGATGTTGAAGTGCAGCTAGTTGAAAGGACCAGCAAAGCTGTAATCATACCAGTACTTAAACACAGCAACTTACGACGTAAATGCTCTAGAAGCCTAGCAGCCTCTAACATGGTGAAATGCTCAAGAGGCCTGCAATGCCTTGAGCTGTATTCAGATATCAGTCATTGTGAATGCGTTTCAAGTTATTTTTTTAAAAGAATCCCGGTTGCCTCTAGCCTAATGGTTAATAGAACTTGCTTGAGAGCTGAAATTTACCTGAGATACTTTTCACATAACTTGATACTCATGTTTTTATTATTATCAATGTATATACAGCACATATATTGATCAGTCGGAAAGTGTGTATATAGAAAGCTTTCTTGAATGGTGACAGTATATGGCATTGTTTAGTTTCACTCAGTCTTCAGCCATTCTTATGTAATCTGATGGTATCGCCAGATTATCGTCTGTTCCACTCTCACGGACTCTACTCCAGTTCAATATAATAAAATGATTTTTGCGTTGGGCAGTTTGTTTCATTACTCTGTATACAACTGTTTTAGTGGATCACGAGAGCAAGTTTGAAATCAATATTTCGCATCATAGCAAGAGTCTCCAAATATGCTGATACCACAGGTGCCGTCGTCTAGAAAATACATCTTTTTTTTCTCCTTACTATTGCCTTTAATGTACATATGTTTGAGCTCGTCGAACAGTGGTAAAATTACCTGTAGCTTCGTAGATCATTGATACATACTCCACAATTTTCGTATCGGTGTCATCATGCGGAGGAGAAAATGTTCATTTCCATTTCCCTTTCTTCCATGTGCAGTTATACATGTATGCCATATATATATATATATATATATATATATATATATATATATATATATATATATATATATATATATATATATATATACACGCTAAGTAACCTTAGGATATCTGTGGCTCAGTTGGTTAGCGTGCCAGAGCGGCGCAATGACCCAGGAGCCTCTCACCAATGCCGTCGTTGTGAAAAAAGTTCAAGGGCCTGTTGCACAAAACGATCGTAGGCTATGTTCACTGTAACAACCATGGCAACATGTCTTTATAACAGGTGTCGCTATATTAATTACAATCAACCTATCCTACGATCGCTTTGTGCAAGCAGCCTCAGCTACCACAGTTAGACAAGCCCTTTAAAAATTGCGTATAACTGGCCATAAGGCCAATGGGATACTACAGTAAGCATTGATATCCAATGGGAAACCACAGTAAGCATTGATATCCAATGGGAAACCACAGAAAGCATTGATATCCAATGAGAAACCACAGCAGCAAGCATCGATATCTCAATTTCCACATCCATAAGCGATCAGTACTTAAGCCAAAACGACGTAATTGCTGTTCTGCTACAATGCTTGTGTCGACCTTGTCCTGTATTCGACCAAAGAAATTGCGACTATAATGATTCTTGTTGCTTCAGCCAGAAGTAATGGTTACTTCAACCATATATTCTAGCGACCAGCAAAAATGGTATATATGCTTCTGGTTGCGCCGGCCCTATTTAAAATGTGAGCGAAATATGTCAGCATAATCCTTCTGGCCCTTTTGACCTATTCCTTCGTTCCCTTTCGCGCATGGCTGGCTTTTGGTGTTTTTATCTAGTATAAGACAATAAATATGTCATCATTGGATCCGTTACAAATTCAAAGGGATGCATTTCACGATAATTATATGCTTTTACTCTGCGCTTATAGCACCATTAGTGTTAGTATTACAGAAAAGATTCAGAGTGTGTTGAAAGGCTTTTCATTAATTAGCCAGGTATCTGATGATATTAAACTCGACCAAACATTGACCTTGTGTACTTAAACACAATACGGGACGTCTGGGCTTTATGCATGACCGAATGGAGAAGAGGGAGATAATGTTAGTTCGCTATCCTTATAATTAGTAGTGTGAATGAACATTAAGTCTCTGTTCATCAATGTGATCAAGAAATGATTTGTACTTGGTCATAAATGAGGCAGATTACTCTACCTGTCTTCTGAACAGTGTGTACACAGAAGCATGTATCTATTTGAAGGTTGTTTTCAGGTCAGTGTCTGCCATTAAATGCAGAGCATGGGGTTTACAAGTGCATCCAAGGATAGACGTATATGTACATCCTATGGAAACCGGATAAGCCGGATTGTACGATGACACGAAGCGATTGCACGATGGCACGATTGCACGAAGCGGTGACACGATGTTAGCGTCGATGGTGCGATGATGGCCTTATGCGGCTACCACACAAAAAATCCAGGGGAAAAACCCGTTAGAACATGAATTTAAGTTTCTCACGTTAAAAGTCAGAGACATGCAATGCCTAAGGAGCTATATCAAGGACAGGAACCACATACACACATTGCAATTCGATATTCGAAAGAAAAGAATACATGTAATTATGTTTATGGAACTATGTCATGTACTCGCTATATATTTTTGGCTAAAGCATCCTCTTGTATCACTTGTACAAGACTTAACTGCATACAAACGCATATTTATTTCCCTGCAATAGCTATACGAACTACCACTGAGATCAGACTGCGCACTACATTTGAGCTACCGGCACACTATCTATTATGCATGTTTACATTCCATTGTGTTTAACTGATTTCCTGTTGATGAGGATAATTGCTTCCATTTTTCTTTGACACACACTTAGCCGATGTAATCTAATATCTCCGTTTGATCTATGTACAGTTCACTGAAACCCCACTAAGACACCTCGCAAGCCCGGGATTCCAGGCACCAACAGCCTTCGTCATTCGGTCTGGTTATGCTGTTGGATAAGAGACACGATATATCGGTTTGTTGCATCGCCTTCGCTCCAACATCCAAGATCTTACTATTGTTTCATCTCACGGCGATAAATCTTGCACACTGGTGGTAAAATATTAGGAATTTCATTCTCATGACGGATATTTAAGAACACAGCAGCTTTTTTGTTTTTTGTTGTTTTTTTTTTTTTACTTTTTTTCTGTTATAAAATACGCATCAGGTCTGCAAGTGTAAAGTGCTATTTAAAAGGCATGTCGGGTTTAACCCGGTACTTTCACTGATTTTGTTCTTACGTACATACGGAGCTATTGTAACAGTGGTTTATCCTGTAAAGCCTACCTGACCAACAGCATACTATTAAAGCTAATTAAAGTGTTTGCTGAATGAAACACTTCTTTGTTTGTGTGTCGCAATTCCATTGATATACCACCATAGACGGTATCAGATATATGAATCCTTCTCTTTCTTTATTTTTGTCTACTGGGAGTTGACGAGGGCTGAATGGTTACAACAACACCAAGTACTATAGTTACAACACGGGTCATCGGGTTACAAGTAATTACAACTTGCACGCTATCATCGAAGACGGGCCTCGTGCATGTAAGCACGAAATCCCGGGCAGGTCATTAGGTTTTATTCTTCTGAACTCAATGCATGACACCGAAGATGTTTCGAAATCAGCGTTTACCATTATCAATAGTGTACCGACCTTTCACGAGGTGCTATTAACGTGTATGTGGCAATGAGGAGTGAAACTTGGTCTAAAGGGCATATCAGTATATCCATTTCCAGGGTGACTGGAAAAGAATTCATGCATAACATTTATATTGGTGGGGAAAGATAAGATTTGGTGCCTAGTTTATAAGCTTAATTAAGATAAGTTTTTATACTGGTGAGGTAAGATAAGACAGGATTATTTGATGACGTTAGGGTTAATTTGAGTAAGGTTGATACTGACATTTCGAACGTTTTCTAATAATGGATGGATATACTTTTGAGAGTTTTTTTGGATAAGGTAGACTTTAGTGAGGTAAGCAATGCCAGACTGTATGATTTGATGAGGTTAAAATTAGATTCCAAAGGGCGATGTTGATTGGGAAAAATTTTGACCGCATGGCCTATCCAAGATGAGGTTACAGCTATTGGCTAAACAAGGGATAGTGGTGAGGCAAGGTGAGACAGGGAGACTTGATGAGGTGGGAATTAGGTCGGGTAATTTTTGACTGGGTTGGATAAGATTTTTGCACATCTTTTAGTGAGTTGAGACAAGACCGAAAGATTTGATGAAGTTAGGAACAGACCGGGTATGTTTGATATTGGTGAGATTGACCTGATGAGGTTAGAATTAGGTTCAAAAAGCTGTATTGGTAAGTCACAAGGGAAGACTGGAAGGCTTAATGAGATTATATAAGAATAAGGATTATTAGACATCCAGGTTAGCAGTAATGTAAAAATTATATGACTGGTCTACTACAAATATTGTATATATTCTTAACACTGGAGTTGCGGTGGTAATTTAGGGTCATTTTATACATACATATATCGTGTCCTACTGTACAGGATCCAGTTTCACGAACCTTCCTAGATTCAGTAAATAGTTTAAGTTTGCAGTGCTTTGCCTAAGTCTTACATGGAGTGTTTCTGGAAACAAAATCCAATTAAACAGTACAAAAGTATAGTGCTATGTTTCTTAAGCAAAACACATTTGCTTCAGTAAAAATTTGCGTGAAGTCATGCTCAGTTTCCCTGTTATATTATCTTGCATGTATGGGCACAATGGTTTTATACAGATGCAGGTGGCAACATTTCACTGGAACAGTACAAAGGGTTACCTAAAGGCTGGTAGGACATCTCCGCGATGTGGATAATATGTGAACAACTGGGGCATCGTCAGCAAACTCGCGATAACAAAGACCGTATCAATATATCACAGACAATTGTGGGCATGGATGTATAACTAACATGCGTAGGAAAATATCAGACATGTGGAATCATCGATAAAGCTAGATAAAGATTTATTATGTTGTTTCGTATGGTTTGTTAAAGTCTGTTGAGTTTGTCTAATGCATTTTACAGGATGGACAACCAAGTCTTATAATTTCTATTCTGATGAGGTTATGCCTAGGTTTGATTGCAGTCTTTCTTGCCTCGAAGTCTGGGTACCTGGGATTAAACCCGGGTTTGTTCATACGAACGTCATTGGAAATGGTATTTGTTGCTGCCTCGCTTGGCGCAAAGCATTGAGAGGTTATTGAGAGGAAACAGGATTGGTTGGTCCTGCGTCATTATAATTTGTGTGTGTGGGTTGTCGTGTCTGGTGTTTTCGGCATGATACTTCAGTGGTGGCAGCACTTTGGCGGAATAAACCTGCCCTACCATAAGAAGACAGTGCATATGCATGCACTTAATGCATTCTCGTCGTCATATAACTAAAAATTGTTAAGTACGCGGTAAAACCCTCAAGTATACATACTTGCAGTCTTTCATTTTTAACCATTCACGAAGGCCGGACATAAACTGATTCTGTCAATAATATCTGTATGTGAGTCATTATTGTCTGTATATAAAATCTATCCTCCATGTGGAAAACGGCATGCAGCATTACAGACCGAAAACGCAGAATATAAACCGTTTTAATTAACGTTTTATTTTATCTTCATCCGTTTTGGCAATTTGTGTGTTTTATAAAACCTCTGGATCAATGGAACCTTGGCTTTACGTGTGCACTTGACATGCTGGCCGGGCAAACAACTTCAGACATGCAATAGGCAAAAATGAATCCTTCACTGAGTCGATAATGAAACAAAAAACCGATGATGTAAACACTTTTATATAATAGAAGATTCTTGTACAAGACGTAGATGCAAATTTCTGCCCATGTAGTTACCTTACCTAACTCTGAAGTTTCATACATTTAAAAGTATATTCATCTCTTGCATAAAAACTTGCATAGAAACCACTATAGCTCTACACTGTTCTTCAAGAATCATTTGCGCTTTGCATTCTGGGAACATTCTGTACAAATGCCCTCTACCAGATCTGTTATAGACACTCCATCTTCATAGATATGGCTTTATATACACTACATATAGAACGTATTTTAAATCTTCTGGAATAACTGTTTCTTAACACTTCACACTATTGTGGTTATCTTTGTGATATGTATGCCTGCTAGACGCAGGGTTTTAGATTGCGTTTTACACATAAAATGGAATGTATTTTAAATCAAGGTCGCTTCTGGTTTAACACAATTGCGCTGACTCTAATGTTAACTCTATATTCTCATTTATTCAGTCCCCCAGAGAAAGCCAAGCTTTGAAGGCAAACACATGAACACATGGCAATTTGAACTCAGGCAGTCTGTAGGCAGTGTTGGCTTCGTGTCATAATTTCACCATAAAATCTTGAGAACGGAGCAGATTTTTTCTGCCTGGACCCTGCGGCTCATATTAGGGAGAGAACGTCCATTTTCACATTCAAACGCCGACTACTGGCCCTCTTCAACCATATTATTGGTCTGGACAGAAGTTCACACTTCACCATTGCATGTATCATTTCAGTCAACTCGTTTTTCACGTACCTCGTCGCTACGAACACGGCAGATTTGTATAAATGTTGTTTAACATGATTACAACGTCCTTGGTTCATGCCTCAGGCGCACTGTATGTCAACGCTTAATTATACGTGTTCGAAAATATAAAGCTGAGATTCCACTGATATGCATGACGTTAAACCACAGTTGTTCATTTTTAACCATTCATTAAGGCTGGGCATAAATTGATTCTGTTATGAATAATATCTGTGTGTTCGTCATCGTTGTCTGTATATAAAACGTTTCCGCCATGTGGAAAACGACATGAAACATTACAGAGAACGCCATGCCATCTAAAGTAAGATTTTAATGAACGTTTTATTATACCGCTATTCAGCCGTTTTATCAATTTATTAAACTTCTGGGTCGATGAAAGCTTGGATTTACAAGTGCACTTGACATGCTGCCCGGGTTAACACGTGTTGACATACAACTTCAGACATGCAATAGGCCAAGATGAAACAATAACCGATGATGCAAAACACTCGACAGGAAAATCGAAGATTCTCGCGAGAGAGGTTGGTTTCTGCCAAGTTACATTAAGTAACACTGAAGCATGGTCCAAAGGACCACGTTCGTTTAAAACTGGAACAAAGTGTGATTTTTTTAACCATATATCTGTGACATTTTCAGGTATTTACGACTATATTCATATCTTGCGTGAAAATGACGTATATACTATGAAAATTTCTAGGTGTATACAGTTCTCGCTGAAGAATCAACTGAACATTGTATTCCGGGAACATCCTGCATAAGGCCGCTACCAGATCTACCAGACTCCTGGTATTTATAGAACGTATAGGACGTATTTTTAAGGTCGGTCGTCTTTTGTGTTAACTGTTACGTAACAATATTCTTCTCACTATAATGTTATCTCTGGCCTGATTTATTCATTCCACCAGAAAAGACCATGGTTTAAAGGCTAACACACCATGAATATCAACAAAGATCATTCAACCCAGGCAATCTGTGGCGCTGGCACAATTCCAGCACCTTCCAGTTTCACATCAGAGGTCTTTTGTGCAGAGTGTTGAGATTACAGAACAAGGTAATAATCTGTATAAGGTCAACCTGTAACCAAAGCCAGATGGACTTTCATCGAACAGCTCATACGAAGGAGATGACGTCCATTTTTACATTTAAGCGCTAAATACTGGTCCTCTTCAACCATGTTACTGGTTTGGACAGAAGTTCACACTTCACCACTGCCTGTGTCGGTTCAGCCAGCTCGTTTTTCACGTACCTCGTCGCTGCGAACACGACAGATTTGTATAAATGTGATTTAACATGATTACAACGTCCTTCGCTGATGCCTCAGGAGCACTGTATATTAGCGCTTAATGATACGTGTTCGAAATATATAGCTGAGATTCTACTGATATGCATGACGTTAAACCACAGTTGTTCATTTTTAACCCTTCATTAAGGCTGGACATAAATTGATTCTGTTATCTATAATATCTGTGTGTTCGTCATCATTGTCTGTATATAAAACGTTTCCGCCATGTGGAAAACGACATGAAACATCACAGAGAACGCCATGCCATCTAAAGTAAGATTTTAATTAACGTTTATAATTATTATTATATTAATTATACCGCTATTCAGCCGTCTTATCAATTGATAAAACTTCTGGGTCGATGAAAGCTTGGATTTACAAGTGCACTTGACATGCTGCCCGGGTAAACACGTGTTGACATACAACTTCAGACATGCAATAGGCCAAGATGAAACAGTAACCGATGATGCAAAACACTCGACAGGAAAATCGAAGATTCTCGCGAGAGAGGTTGGTTTCTGCCAAGTTACATCAAGTAACACTGAAGCATGGTCCAAAGTACCACGTTCGTTTAAAACTGGAACAAAGTGTGATTTTTTTTAACCATATACTTGTAACATTTTCAGGTATTTACGAGTATATTCATATCTTGCGTAAAAATGACACATATATTATGAAAATTTCTAGGTGTATACAGTTCTCGCTGAAGAATCAACTGAGCATTGTAAACCGGGAACATTCTGCACAAGGCGGCTACCAGATCTACCAGACGCTCGGTATTTATAGAACGTATAAGACGTATTTTAAGGTCGGTCGTCTTTTGTGCTAACTGTTACGTAACAGTATTCTTCTCACTATAATGTTATCTCTGGTCTGATTTATTCATTCCACCAGAAAAGACCATGGTTTAAAGGCTAACACACCATGAATATCAACAAAGATCATTCAACCCAGGCAATCTGTGGCGTTGGCACAACTCCAGCACCTTCCAGTTTCACATCAGAGGTGTTTTGTGCAGAGTGTTGAGATTACAGAACAAGGTAATAATCTGTACAAGGTCAACCTGTAACCAAAGCGAGATGGACTTTCATCGAACAGCTCATACGAAGGAGATGACGTCCATTTTTACCTTTAAGCGCTCTTCAATCATGTTATTGGTCTGGACAAAAGTTCACACTTCACCACTGCCTGTGTCGTTTCAACCAGCTCACTTTTTCACGTCCTTGGTTGATGCCTCAGGAGCACTGCATATCAGCGTTTAATGATACGTGTTCGAAATATATAGCTGAGATTCTACTGATATGCATGGTGTTAAACCTCAGTTGTTCGTTTTTAACCATTCATTAAGGCTGGGCATAAATTGATTCTGTTATCTATAATATCTGTATGTTCGTCATCATTGTCTGTATATAAAACGTTTCCGCCATGTGGAAAACGACATGAGACATTACAGAGAACGCAACGCCATCTAAGGTAAGATTTTAATTAACGTTTTATTATATTGCTATTCAGCCGTTTTATCAATTTATAAAACTTCTGGATCAATGAAAGCTTGGATTTACAAGTGCACTTGACATGCTGCCCGGGTTAAACACGTGTTGACATACAGCTTCAGTCATGCAATAGCCGATGATGCAAATACTCGACAGAATAATCGAAGATTCTCGCGAGAGAGGTTGGTTTCTTCCCTGTTACATTAAGTAACACTGAAGCATGGCCCTAAAGGACCACGTTCGTTTAAAAGTGTAATCTTATATATACATGTAAGTCATTTAACATTCTGAAAATTGCAAGGTGTATACAGTTCCCGCTGAAGAATCAGCTGAACACTGTATTCCGGGAACACCCTGTACAAGCCTCCACCAGATCTACCAGACGGCCAATCTACGGATTTCGTTTTACGGACACTATATAGAATGTATTTTAAATCAAGATCGATCGTCTTTTGTGTTAACTGTTACGTAACATAATTCTGCGAACTATAGTGTTATCTCTAGTCTGATTTATTCATGCCGCCAGACAGGTCCATGGGTTAAAGGAAAACACGTCATGGATATCAACGAAAATCATTTAACTCAGGCAATCTGCGATGCTGGCATATTTCCACTATGATAGCATGAGAACGGATTTAATTGGCTTTCATTTCGGAGATTATTGTCTCTGTGAAGAGCTGTCAAAGCTCCATGGAGTTCGATCCTACGGAACATATTAAGAAGATGACGTCCATTTTTACACTTAAATGCCGAACAGTTGTCCTCTTCAGCCATTGTTGTTCTCTGCAGAAGTTCATACTTTAACGCTGTGTCGTTTCAGACAGCTTCTCGCTATTTATGGACATCGTCGCTTCGAATACAGCATGTAAAGTGCTTTTCCAGTCTCAGGAACTTGCTTTCACGGACCGTCTGTGTGCTGTTTACGTCACTGTACATCGTGGTGTGAGGACAATGTTAAGTAAATTTAGCCACACAACGCAGGACCTTGCAATGTCGTCAGGAACCTGAGCACGGAAAGGAAAACACAGTGAACATCGTGCTGCAAACATTGTGCTATGAATAATGTGAATGAACTGTTTCCCCAGTGAAAAGCCTTACACTGGCTTTACAACACTGCTACCGCTGGTAAACATTGGAGAGAAATGAAGAACAACGCCAAAGTGATGTTACCAAACAAGATAGGTAAAATGATTATAGAAAAGCTTCCTCTCTTGAAACAACGGTGTACTGGCGATCTCTTATAAGGGAAGTATGTATAACATTCATTATCGATAAACAACGAAACTAAGATAAGATAGGAGAGATAAGCACGGGTAATACAGAAACAAAACGTAAACAAGATCCCAATTGTGAAAATCTGACCGCGCGTAACAGTCACAGTGATGTAAAGATGGTAGAAGGCATGACGCACGCGTTGCGTGTATAGTGCTTGGATTCCACAGCACTAAGAATTGCTTAGTGATTTCTCCAGGAACACCCTCTACAAACTATGTTCCCTCATATTTGTTGCTCGAAGAAGGCACATACTATCAGAAAGTCACCATTTTCTACTCCAATATATCCAAAATTCATTACGTGATGCGCCCCATTTTCTTAAAGTGAAAGACAGCAGCTGAATAATGTTTATGTCCACCAAAAGACTACCATCTAAACTATCTTAAACCGCAAGTACATATATTTTTTTTTTACCCGGTGAAAGTTTAGTAAAACTTCGCCTTATCACAGCATCAGCCCGTCTCCATTATGGACAGCAAGGTGACGTCACGTTTAGCTCTCTAACGTCGACGGTATTTCCCGAGTAATAGTCTACGCAGTAGCCTATGGCAGATAGAATTTGTGGACTTCGGCGATGAAGGGGACCAAGTGATAAATAGCTTTCTCGAAAGTTGGACATATTTGAAGGATATTTCTTCTACTGCTTGAACTGTTGCTATAGTAGACCTGCTATATCATTTATGCAGTTTACGAGTAACTTGCAGATACACGGCCAGGGTATTCCTGGTTCGTAGGTCGTAGCCTCAGGAGGGGCTGTGATGGTGATTTTGATCCCTATTAAATGTTTATAAAATTACAATAGGATTCTTGTGCAACTGGATTCAAGCTCAGTTCTGACACAAATGGAAATAAATCTAAGCATCACTAGACTGATCTAGGAATTCGACTGTCGCTGGATTTCATGCTTCAATTTTGTAGTGGTGGCTTCTAAGATGATAAAAGACTGACCGAGTTAAAGCACCTCGTCTTAAACACGACGTTTCAGTAATTTTACTGTATTTTATAAAACAGAACAGAAGAAACTTGCCTTAAATGCGACAAAGACAAAGGGCAAAACTTGAATTCTTCATTTCTAATAAATTCAGGGGAAGATGTTATAATATTTAATTAATTTTAAGCGTTGTCCGATGAGAAGCCGTCTTCTCAATCCCATAAACCTACGACATCCGTAATGAATTTTTCACTGACTCTGATATTTGTTATTTAGCAACGTCATGCTGGCTAAACGCTAACATGAACGACAAAAATGTATTTGTATAACTTAAACAGCGTGTCAGTCTGCTGGGGAGAAACGCTCTGCTGCTATCTGATATAATTTGTGATACCGTCGTTGAATATTACACGGCTTGTAAATCAACTAATTTTATGCTTGTGGTGGTCTTTAAATGATACAAACCTGTCCCACAACACTGTGTGAAATGACCATTCGGCTACGCGTAAATAACTCGTTCAAAATGATGTCTTATGCGGTAGTTCTGTTTTATCATATGTCACTTAATGGAGTGAATGGCTAAAGGCTTCGTCATAACTTATGCCGCGAAACCAGATAGCAACGTGTTTGATTGCATAAAATTTTGAAGATGGCTGCCTCCTTTCACTCTAGCCATTTGTGCAATATTGTCATTTTGTTCTACATGCTATTCGGTGGAATCTCATTAAAATAATAACGTATGATACTTTTTAGAAAGCTTGACCGTCCTGCTTTCGACTGAAATATGTTTAAGTCAAGTGCTGTCTTGAAATCAGTTGGAAACCAGGTATTATCGTTGCAGTAATCATTTAGAAACGGTGAATAAATAGGTATTACGTCATGACTGTATAATATTATATTAATATAACAAAGCAGCAGGTATTTATCTAACTGTTGTTTATTATAGATTACAGTAATACTGATTCCATCAAGCACTTCTTATGAAATGACTTGTGAATGCCTGCATCCTATTTTCTCCTGACAACCCCTTTGAATCTTCAGTTCTGCTTCCTTGATTCAAAATCTGCCCAGACACTTCAAAGTGGAACGCATTGTTTCCATTATTCTTTTCTGTTGTATGTTATTGCGGAATATAGAAGTATAGAAATATAGAAATATCTATAAATTTTTGAAAATTTATAGCTAGTGAATCAAAACAATTTTGTCTCGTTTATTCTTTTTTTTGGTTTTAGTACCAAAAATGTGTAAAACAGCTGAGGAAGATAACCCCAAACCTTACAAGCTCCTCGGTACCAATTGCGATTTGTAACAGTTACCTACAGTGGTACTGACACGATCCCCAAAAGTTGCATGAAATCGATGAACCTCTCTATAGATGGCCTCAAACTTGTTTACGTTCCATCAGTACAGGTCTCCATCTCGAAGCGAATGCATTATCAGTCTGTTGCAATCGTGCTGTGCATATATACTTAAGGCAGCGCACAAATGTCAAGTAACAACAGAAAAGAAAAGTAGAGAAAGTGTCCTTTTTTATTTTTCCATCATCATTTCCTGCATCAAAAACTGAACCTGGAGTTGTTCAACATTACTGTTGATTCTTGATTTACAAGTACAGAGTGTTGTAAAACAAGTATAGAGAGCAGAGCATACAGTGTCAAGGAGTACAGGTCCAATCTTACACCGAGCGGGGTGTAGCTCAGAGAGTAAGGTGTGCAACTCCTTACCACGAAGAACACTAGGTGAGTTTTAGGTCCCGCGCGAATGCATGCATGCGGGCTCCGGCCTTTGGACAGAGTAGTTTGTAGATCCACTTCGTGAGAATTCGTTCGTGAGAATAAGCCATTGACGGGGTTGGTTGGGTCGTTTGCACAGTGTTAGGCTGTTTGAAGATCACTTGCTTTCAACCAACATTGTTTACCGATCTGTACATCGCACGCAAGAATATTCGTTCGTATTTATTGGTGGCAGGCCCTTTGTGCCCGATGGGGGACGCCAGCGCGGCACAATAGCCCAAAGGGCTTTCATCAGTGCGATCGCTGTGAGTTCGTCCAGCTCATGCTGGCTTCCTCAGAGAGGGAACGGGGGAAGGTCTACCAGCGGCTGCCCGGTTTCCTCCCACCATAATGCTAGCTGCCATCGTATATTTTATTTATTTATTTCATTGGTGTTTTACACCGTACTCAAGAATATTTCACTTTTAAATACATGCCGCGGAAAGTAAAATGCAGCACGGATAACTCCCGCGATTTGAGATTGAGCCCGGGGAAACCCACGACCATCCGCAGGTTCATAGGAGACCTTCCCACATACGGCCGGAGAGGAAGCCAGCATGAGCTGGACTTGAACTCACAGCGACCGCATTGGTGAGAAACTCCTGGGTCATTACGCTGTGCTAGCGCGCTAACCAACTGAGCCACGGAGGCCCCCCTGCCGTCGTATAAGTAGAATATTCTTGAGTACGGCGATCAGTCAAATACCAATCAAATAAATAAATAAATAAAGTTGGTAGCTATTTCCGGGAACTCCGTCGTGAAATTCATGTCGGGCTAACTCACGCTCTGGAGCAAGATTACCATGTTATCATATGGACATGTGACATCTGTGATTTTGGATAAAATTGACGTCCTGAAGCGCGATTTCGCATAATTTGACCTGTATCCCGGCACTATTGTCTCCTATACCCGTAAAACGGAGCGCCAATAATGGCTGTATTCCAATCCACGTTCGCGTGTAATGTACAGAGAGGGCGCTGTATTCCAATACCGTCCGATATTCGAAAACCACGTGCTCGTGTGGGGATCAACAGGGGCATACAGCGATTTGAGTATGCTTACATAATGCTTGTATAAGTGACAAATTCTTGAGAACTATAAAAGAAATCCAGTTTTTCTCCATGTTTACTGTTTGCAACTGCGCTCCTCGAACGAGAATGACACCGGTCACACTATATCTTGTCTAATGTTTAAAACATTTCCAGCCATATTTCCATAATGGGGTCTAGATCGGTTGGTGATGTGATTATATGGGCACAATGTTGTATTACTGTATTGGCATGCTGATGATAAGACCATGAGTAACATTAATGTTTCAACATTGCTAATAAAAGCTTTGGACCCATACCCTGTTCAGATATTATCCGTATTAGATGGACCTTTTACCTTATCTCTCGCGAGAAAACACGTGGTTTTCGAGAAAGACACGTACCCCTTACGAGAATCGTGCGAGTCAGATTTTATCACTTGCACTGTCGTCTGGGTTTCATCACATTACGCTGGATGCTTTTTATAAGTGTTTTGTAAGTGTTGAAATCGACTTTCCATGAGCAACAAAATGGAGCAAAGAAAGACAAATACTGATTGGCCGCCTTCCTGATTAAAGAGTTAACACGTGAGCGGATTGCATTGTTAGGCATGTGTAACCTGTCTGTTAATGAATAACTCAGAGGCGTTAGAAACGCACCCATCACATTTTCAAACTTATATGGAACTGATTATTCCAGTTTGCACCTAGCAATTTCTAAACCAATCATCCACACGCCAAAGTACACAGCAACGTGTCAGCCGACCCAATACAGTTACCTGGAATGAACTAACTTAAAACACAAAACTCTCAGTTAGTGTATCAGTCGATGTGAACACACGTTTCCATATGAACAAGTGCAAAACATGTATTAAATAATTGCACAAGCTTTTAATTATAAGAAATACATCATCACATCATGTCCATCCTTTGATCGACGCCCGATAGCACTTGGCTCTACAGCTGTACCTTTTTAGTTCACACAGATACGAAGTCATAGACACTTCATTATGTACGATATCTGGTATATTGGCTTGACTGACCTTCCATAGAAGACGTTCCATATTATTCCCTGTTAGACAAGATTTCATCGAATACACTGACAGAGGCAGAAAACATTTACATACTCAATTTCGAGTTATGAAAAGGACAAATATTTACATTGTTGCAACTATGTAACTAGACTACCGTTGCCAGCACAAATTGTTGGTTTTGGACCTACTTTGTTTCAGCACAAAATGACAAGGGAATAGTGTTCCTCGAATTCTGACTAAAAATCGAAAGGTTTATGGTACAAGGTTCTTTGGTATTAAGGGTGATTCCGCATATCACAGTTCAGCTTTCTTCCCTAGGCTTTAGGCTTCTTGGGATCCCCCATTTAACCTAAGCAAGTCCATTTCACTGTCCTCATATCTTTCACCACTGATTCTGGGAGTACCTGCTGTTACGCGGTTAAAATTGTTTAACTGTTGGTTAGGAAGCAAAGGTTGTTTTGTATACACAATCAGACAGTAGTAAGCTGTCAACATTCCTTTGTTTACATCTGAAAATGTATTCAATCGCCAGACATTGCAGCACTATTGTGCTAAAACTAGACCGAGGAAGCAATAAACATTAAGACCTTTTGATAAGACTTCAGCACTTCCTGTCTGTCGGAAACGCAGATCTCACCATTATAGGATAAGGCAATTATTGGTCGCATTGTACAACTTGGCTAGATCCGCCTAACCCTCTGAAATAGCTGAGATATGTCAGGAAGCCGTGGTTAACGCTGCTGCTCTCTGATAGCAGTATGATTCGAAGAACTGATATTTAGTGCATGTCCCGGCCCCCGTGATCATTCCGGTTGGCAGATACTGTTGTCCGGCGGTGGCTTTGTCTTGTCCTCTGAAACTGGTGTTGTCTCACCACGGAACCCGTCAATCAAGGTTTGTAGAATGAACTCTATAACCTTGCGGTATATGTGCTCCATGTTAGCGGTATACCGGTCCTCCAAGGTCTCTTTCACCGCCATCAGAAAGGGCTGCTGTATTTCCTGTGAAACAAAAGGAACAGTGTACATAACAAATACGATTTATGATGAATAGAACGGTTAATTTAAACGCCAGTATATAATTAATTACATAAAGGTACGAGTGTACCGCAATGCAAAAACCCAGTAACTGGGACCTGAAGCGTATGTGATATTAATGTATACGATTCGTGATAAAGAACGGAATTGCCATGCCTATGTAGATGATTGAATAAAGGTACGAGCATTCAACTCAACGGAAAGATCCCACAGCCTGAGCAAGTAACAAACAGACCATTAGGTGGCTATCTCAACCATGCAAAATATATTTTGTCATGGACTTCTAGAGCCTTCCGTTCTGGTGTATGGGGTTCAATCAATCCTTATCGCTATCGAGGTAATTTTCTTTTTCCGTATCAGAAACTCTTGAAATTACTGTGACCAGATGTGTCATTCGTGTCATTTATGGTATCACAAAGCTATCTTAGAATGAGCTGATAGTAAATGCCATAGCAACAAACGTTACCACCATACGCTACCATGGCAGTTGCAATCAGCGTTAATGCAGCCCACAATATCTCTGACGAACCATCCCCATAATTGGTCATATATATACATAAGCTAACATTCGGGTACAAGATAATAAGCCAACACTGAGCAATAAACTCGTTGGATTCGTCATTAGTATGAAGTATTTTTGCATAGCTTACTTTGATGATTCGACGATACACATGCAGCTTTGCTTCATAATTAAACAAATCCCTGAAGGAAAAGATGTGGCCATTAATCGTGCGGCATCATTCATTTTAGAAGCAATAAAACTGGACTCAGCGCCGGAAAAAGACTTCCGTCGGTTGATGGATTAACTTCTGTTTTAAGGTTTATTTTCGAACGTTGCTGACCTCTGGTTCTTAAGCTCTATATCGTGGAACCATCGAGGGCGCCAATCAGCAAAGACTTTATACATGCACTGATTAACGCTTACAAACTAATATATCCCCATTATAAGATAGCAGCTGAGGATGCTCTGACTCGTCAGGTGTGTATACGATCCGATAATGTCGTTTTACCATGTCACCTGCGACATCCATCAGAAAAACTGTCCCAGAAGTATTCAGTAACCTCTATACTGACATTTATCATAAATTGACATCAGAAATGAATACTTAGAAAGTACCTATAAAGCGTTTAGTTTTTTTGTTCACAATAGTTAGTGTTTACGCCAATAGATTATGATATCATCATATGCAAAGTTCCTCCAATGCACATAATCGTTGAACATATACGATATAAGGAAGGCAGGGCTGCATCAAAAATGTCACTGAACCCGGATGTATATTAAGGCGGTTGTTTTACCGGGTAGGTAGGTATATGTCGTCACGACAGGCCGTGGACAATTTGTATTTTAATCTCTGCAATCTGCGCTGATGAAAAGGGCCTCTTAAAATTGTACCATAATGATTATTCGTTAATCACTGTGTTTTAGCTATAGCAAAATATTCTTTCCAAGCGGATTTCTTAACAGATTAATCAGACATTGCCACACGCTGTGATAAATTTGACCTTTTAGGATGGCATTTTCTAGAATGGACCAACATGACCAAAATGGACGCTTCAGGTCAATAATCACAAGACTAATTTTCAAAAGTTAGAATTTTAATAGAAGGAAGTGGATATCTATGAAGACATAGACATATACTAATGTATTTTAACACGTGTGAATATACTCTTTTTTCATTGCAGGTTATTTGAAACTAATGATATGGTGAGAGTCGTTGAGACTTGAGAGGATTTGAGAATGCCACTGATTTGAGAGAGAGCGCGACTCTGGGAAGTTGGCTATAGGCCTGGGTCAGATATTAGCAGTTCAGTGCGGCAGTTGTTTTGCTTTAGGGCTGGAACAGTATTAAGATTTAAGCCTGGATTAACTTTTAATACACTTTTGAATAACCGGTCTAAGGTTTCATCTAGGTATAGCAAACTAATTTCGTTATTACTAAGACGGCAACTTTTGTCTTTCGCTTTACAATTTATCTTATGATATATTTGGGGAAACGAAGAGGACCCAGATTCATAAAGAATGTCCAGTCCGTTGAAAAAAATATACGTAAAATTAGCATACCTGAAACTTACCATATTTGTATATACAAAGTAAACAAAAACAGAAGAAAGAAGAAAGGTACAAGCAGAAGAAGATGTTCCAATTTTTATGCTGACTGATTACAACAGAATACCGACAGTTGTTATTTCCTTGCGGATTTTATTTTAATATGGATAATAATCAGATAGGGATTGTAAATGTTTACTGACCCAGAATATTTCAGGATCGAATCCCTCCAGCCGTTGATGGGATTTGCCAACAGAAGTGAGCATGTCCACGACGAAATCCACGTCGTCAAGAGAGGCAATAGCCTCGTCCAGCGTGTACATGACCATCTTCACGTGATTCTCCAGAGCCGTGCTTTCTCTCAAATCCGTGACATTTTTAAATCCTTCCAGATGTTTAAACAAGGTTCTCACCATGTCATTGGTTTCAAATAACCTGGAATGCAAAAGTAATCATATTCAGCAAGTTATAGCAAAAGAATTCTTATAAAATGAATTTCAAAAAAAAAAAGAAGAATTTTCAACCATGAAATTGCAAAACTTAATTGACAGAAATGAATTCACATACACGAATTTAAAAAATTAAGCTTACAGCGACTGATTTAAGACAAGTACTTTACAAAATTAACCAGAAATTTGCCATGGGTATCATTTTGTTTCTGAAAATAAAGTGTATGTCAGCCGTAAACACTGGATTTGCTTATATTTTCTGAAAATTAAACCAGGATGATGCCCCTTGATATTTGTTAATCAGTGCAAAATAATATAATGGCTAATATAAAAGAAGGTAGTGTGAAACGCAAACGCCTATCACAGTCATTCTCGTGGTGAATGTTAAACGCTAATGCAACTATAACCGTGTACATGTACTTGTGAACGTCCACATCAGACGGTCAACCCACCTGACGAACATGTTGATCCCCGTCACTTCCATGTTTCTGGCAATAGCTTTCCACGATTTGGTGATGTTAAACTTCTGTCGAACTGTTAGAGGTAGCCTTGGATCGAACTTGTCCTTTTCTCCATTTTCCTTTTCTTTTATAGTTTCATTTTTGGCCGCTTTCTTTGCATTCTTCTGTTTCACGTCCAGGGTATTGATTGCAGTGGAGACTGTGCAGCCCATTGTCTGAACAGTGAAAACAATAGATAACAATAAAAATTGTAGACAGAGGAAGAAGGTAGGCCTAGTGTGATGCACAGTGAATTGAGGTTCTATCGTTGGTGAAAAAAAAGAGCAGTTGGCAACATGCTGATTCGATCTCATACCTATGGAAGGTAGCTTATTATATCAACAATATGGACAAAAAATTAAATCTATCTCAACTCAGGGCCATGACTGCACGAGTCTACAATTTACAGCAATGATTAATGAGCGCCGCCTGTTGTTGCTGTAGAAAACATAGAGCCAAAGCATAGCTGCATTGACGAGCCTGTACTTTGCCAATAACATTACAGAGGCGGACATCACCTAGCCGGTGTTAATTGTGCGTCGATATGACAAGAACACTGTGAACACCTATACAAACGATTTATTTATTTATTTGATCGGTGTTTTACCCTGTACTCGCCTAATGTATATGACGGCGGACCTTATATAGACGACACATGTAATCCAAAACACGAATTTCAAAATACAACCACCGGGATTTTGTAACAAAAAGATGACAAAGAATCTAGACGGCCAATAAGACAGTTCCATGTGGCTAACAACAGACTGGCATGTTACCACTACATGACTCATTAGTGAAAGTTTCACACCAAAATTCTGTGTATCAGCAATATCGATTTGCTTCTAGGTGCACACAAGGCTTACATATAGCACCACTAGTAATTTGTTATGAAGCTAACTAATTCTCTAATGTGTAGATCACCACGTGCCCATTGCTGATAAAAACGTAGATAAAAATATGCATACATAACACCACATTGCTTTCACTGACAATCAATTTAAGCTCTTCAATATGGTATGACTTGTAGTATAAACTTAGGAAAGAAAATAAAAACAATCTGAGGTATAAACCCAAATGACAACTGATACGTTTGGATTTTATTTCATATAGGTAAATGGAGACGGTAAACAGCATCGGCTGATTTACTGATGTATTTATTTATTTACTTAATTGGTGTTTTACGCCGTACTCAAGAATATTGTACTTATGTGACGTCGGCAATCATAATGGTGGGAGGAAAACCCACGACCGTCCGCAGGTTGATGGCAAACCTTCCCCCGTACTGCCAGAGAAGGCGGCAGCATGAGCTGGACTTGAACTCACATCCACCGGACGAACCCGGTCTAACTCTGTAGGATAATATCAGGCTATTAAATGTGTTGATTATTAGATTGTCTTATAATGCTGCTCATGAGAAAAATACCTAACATAACACCAAAGATGTTTTGTGATGATCTGATGTACTTTTAAATTCCATCCACCATCAACCCCTCGACATAAGGTGTTGTATGCAGACAATTGTGTGTAAGTCCTATTAATCAGAATTAGAGACAATTATGAAGCAGGGTCCCAGATTCTTGACATCCCGTCCATATTTAATGACATCAGAATTATATTCATTGTATAATTTAAGAAATTTGGAGTGAAGGCGTTTGATGGAGGTACGGTTTAAAACATTAGTTTCTGTATTAATGACTGATATGAACCAGGATTCCCCTAAGCTTGCCCCTTTTGCATTTCTTTCATGGCTATTAAATGTGATAATAACACAGGATTTTGGGTAATTCTAACCAGTGACGCCTGCTACATGGCAATTAACATATCAATGCGCTTTTTGTTTACCTAATTATATTTAAGCCATGATGCTTTAGGGTCGTGCGATTTTAGCATTTTCGTAAGTAGAATAAATCTTGGAATCCGGCCTTTGTCAATATACCACACAGTCTAACTGTTCTAACAGTCTAACTCTAAATGCTTAAATCGTATAGCAACTTACCCCACCCGAGCAGAAATAGGTAAAGCAAAATTAGCGCTTACCTCGAGTTGTCAAGCCACATCTTTTGTAAAAGTACAATTAGGGGACAAAAGATTAGCAATCTCAAATCGCGGGAGTTATCCGTTCTGCATTTTACGTTCCGCGGCATGTATTTAAAAGGCCTGGCACATGTGGTTACGTTTCCTCCCACCATAGTGCTGGCCGCGGTCTTATACGTGAAATATTCTTGAGTACGGCGTAAAACACCAATCAAACAAATAAATAAACAATTGGTTACTTCCGGCTTCCGAAGTTATGTTTCACACAGACATGCAATAAAAGATTAACTTTCGATGATCACTCACCTTTGATCGTAAATGTATATCCAGACAAGATTCTGTATTATAGATCTACATGTCGCCAAAAGATGAAGATGGTGTCTGTTGTGATAGGGATGGTCTCGGCTTCAAACCCAGGTGGTGTAGATTTGTTTTCACGCAAGATGCACAACAATATATCTTTGACAGGATTGGATGAAGCACTGGCAGGTTAAATCCGCGAACATTTACTTCTATAGGCCATGCATGCCATATAAGTCTTTCCCCGCTTGCCAGTCCTAACTGATTGAAGCCTCCAAGTATCGCCGAGGCTTTACATAGTGTATACTGTCAAACACACAGCCAATATCTTTTCCCGTTTTTAAATATACAGAGCTGATGAAGCATGCTCGATGGTGATTGGCTGGATGAAGAGGAGATGAACAACTCAAGCGGCTATTTCACAAGAAATCAATATTTCCAGACTGCCTTGTTTTTCAATGTCAGACGCTGCACCTTTCTTGATTACCATCTGGATTTTGCGTCATTAAAACGGAAGGTCCGGTCTATGTTGACACACTAGGCACTCAAGATTTCTCCGTTTTTTCTTGTAAGCAGATTGCACAGTAGGACAGAAAGTGGTGTGAAAGGAGACACTTTATGTCCCAATTACGGTCATGTTGCCACAGCCACGGAAGATCGCCACTGTCACGTCTATTGTCTTGCTGCGGCACTGCAAATGTCAAGTCACGAGACCACCATCGATTTCTTTTGTGACAAGAAATAAAAAGAATGGCTGAAGAGTGAGAAAATGAGATCGACATAACGTAAACCTTCCATTTTATTGAGATCGTTCCTGAAGAACGGCCAGCTATTTACGGAATCAAGAGTGTCAAGTTCCACATTTGTATACCTCTCGCTGACCGGTTAACGGAACGGTGGTCCATGTCCACAATCGGAAGACCCATTTCCAGTTTGTGTTCAGTGTTAGAAGACTTCCCAATGATTCACTCCCAAATAAACCTGATCAGTAGTTGTCATTTAACAGAAATATTCTGGAGTATACGCGAAAAAGAAAAAAAAAGACAACTCAAAGAAATGAATAATGCATTTAGGCCTACTGTGTACTTGAAGGAAGGACCAACTTTCACTGGGCCATCAAAGGTATATTTAATTGAAGGGAGGACTAACTTTTACCGGAACGTCAGAGGCAACAGGACATCAGAGGCAACAGGACATCATAGGATCATGTGGGGAAGGGATGACCATCATTTATCAAGGCATCTGAGATAGGTCTAATAGAAGGGAGGACCACCCTTCACCAGGACATCGGAGCTAGGTGTAATAGACGAGAGAACCCTCCTTCATCAGGGCATCGGAGCTACATGTAATAGATGGGGCGACCATCCTTAGCAGGGCATTGAAGCTATCACTATCTTTCACCAGGAAATCAAAATCTCATGGAATAAGACAGCCAGGTTTCAGAGCTATGTATTATAGAAAAGAGACAGTTTTTCAGGATGACGTAAAAGCTACATGTTCTTGAATTAAATAAAAGGGAAGACAATATTTAGTCCAGATGCTTGACTCGACTGACCCGATTGTTGCGTCAAGTACACATCACCGCCGTTGCTTCCGAGGTTGGCTGTTGGCCAATATCTCTCTTTGAATCAAAACAACCTCGTTTTCGATAACCGGTCAACTATTTATGGACCAAACCTTTTGGGGGAATGCCTCACTGATATGGTCGAACATCGTACGGGTATCAGTGTCATCATTATCATCATTCATCCCTGCACACGTGACCTAACATTTGGCCTTAAAATGTTTGTTGTGCATTTTAATTTCCTTCAACACAAACAGGCGGAATATTTGATGGTGTGTGAATAACATTGCAAAGTTATACACTATCTGAAGAAGAAAAAACTGCTTCAGTCACATTTCGTGGGGTTGGCATTTAGAGATGGCTGTTAATTAAATTAAAGCGAGGTAGTCAATTCGCAGTAGTGTAGACTATGTTACTGTGTGGAGTTTGTTCCAACCGCTTGTTTATGCAGCCATTGTAAACAAATTACTCTCCCCGCCCATTGTCCAGCGTGCAACGTGCATTAAATGACTATAACATACCTCGAGGCAATGTGTTCTTGGTGCGAAACTAAGTGAATGAATGAATGAATGAATGAATGCTTAAGGTTTGAAGTCGTACTTAACAATTTTCCACTCAAACGACGACGAGAAAACATTAGGTGTGTGCACATATACTGTGTCTTTTTGTGCCAGGGTGAGTCCTTACCGCCAAAGTGCTACTGCCATTGACACCACACATGACACCCCACCAAGTCACATTATACTGACATCGGGCCACCGGTTTCCTTGCTCTAACCTCTCAGTGCTGAGCGCCAAACAAGCAGCTTAAAATACCATTTTTAAAATCTCTTTGGTTTGATCTCGGGTCTGGCATCTTCGAGCTGGACGATCTAACCATTAGGCCGCCAATCGTATCTAAGTTCATGGAGTTTAACATTGTGAATTAGAAAACGTATTCTAATTGCATTTTCATTGTAATAATATGGATGTTCAAAATATCAATGTGTAGACCTTGGGTTGTTACGTGTCACTGATTAATGGCAATTTTTGGCAGCGAGTATGATTGATTTCACAGTCAACTGAATATAGGCGACTGGCTAACAGAAATAGAGTAGAGCACAGATGTGTACCATAGCACAGAAATGCTCAATCCGTTTCGCTCTCCCTAGGGGTTCTCAACTTTAATTTAGCGCCTTTGCCTAGAGAATATCCCGGCCAGTTAAACAGCAGCAAGTTGAGCAATGGCTCCATGGGCAGTATTAAACCCTATATTATTAGAGGGGCCTCCGTGGCTCAATTGGTTACCGCGCTAGGAGTCTCTCACAAATGCGGTGGCTGTGAGTTCAAGTCCAGCCAGGTGGCTGTGAGTTCAAGTTCCTCTCCGGCCGTATGTGGAAGGTCTGCCAGCAACCTGCGGATGGTGGTGGGTTTCCCCCGGGCTGTGCCCGGTTTCCACCCACCATAATGCTGGCCGCCGTCGTATAAGTGAAATATTCTTGAGTACGGCGTAAAACACCAATCAAATAAATAAATAAATATATTATTAGAACAGGGGAGGTAACAAAGGTCAGGTTTCTGGACTAGAATTACATATATTACAACCAAGACCTGTTAGAACATCAGAGGTATTACAGGGCTCCGGTCTCGTGACTGGACTACTTTTTCACTAAGACATCAAAGGTACGTGTAATAACGAGACAAGGTGATTCACGTGAAAATCTATGAAAAATTTATTAACAAAATTTTCAGCACATTGGTGAAGGGGGTTGGGGAGACTGGGGCATAATGCCAGCGTATTTTACAGAAAAGTATGTCGGGCAGCGGAATTATTGCATGCATACCCTGGGGTTGTATTTTGATCACGTTAGCACAACAAAGTTGGACGAAGATTTCAGGTATTTGGTTGTGCACTAAGCCTGAATAATTGAACTCAGGTTTGACGTAAGCAGAGACAGAGAGGAAGGGATAATACTTTAATGTTCAATCCATCACACATGATTGATAAGTGGACGCATGAAACGATATGATTTGTCGGTCTACACCGGCCCTATGATGTGTCTCAATGCTTGTTCTGCATCACCGTTTAAAGGCAAAGGCCACACTAATATGATGTATATATCAGATGAAAGACCATCCAAAGACGGTCCGGGGAAATAACTGAATTTATTTTTTTTTGAAATTTTTCTAAGGGAGTAAAATTGTGTAAAAGGACCAGCGGTGATCTGTTGTGATCCTGAAGGTATCAGTCATTTCAAGGTCAAATAAGAAAATACATTCATAGATCTATATGTATTTGCAGTTTGAATGATGAATGTGTGTCAAGTGGCAAAACCTTATGTGACATCGCTAATTCCAATGTGGCCAGAAAAGGCTTCCTAGGTTAAACAAATTGTAAAGAAAAATAAATCCAACTATTTACCTGGACAGTTTTTAAGGGTTTTTTTGGTCTGATACATACTTCATTTTAGTGCTTCCATTGCTTTTAACGCTGACATACTCATGGAGTATAACCTATTCAAACAGTTTATTTTCTGTGACAGTTCTTTAAGTAACTCTCTCTGTTGGCCGTTTCGTCTGTCAACTTTTCGACATCCCACATGTATCTTTTCACGTGACGACGTTAAACCCCAAGCACTCACTCACTCACGCTTTTCACATGATGGGCCACTCACATAACAAGGGGCCCTGGATACAAGAAGACATCGATTTTTCGTAGGATTTCGCGACTATTACGAACCAGCTCATTTAAAAATCGTGGGCAGTTGCATGATCCCTTTAGTTGGTCGTGCATGAAGTTCTTGGGAGAACACTTCATTGTCTTCCAAATATTGACTTGCCTTCAGCCATAATCGGAGTCTTCGGAGCGGAGTAGTTAGCGTGCCCTCTCGGCGCAGTAACTCTGGAGCCACCCATCAATGCGATCGCTGTGAGTTCAAGCTTATCTCATGCTGGCCCCTCACTTGGGTCGTACATGGGAAAGTCTGCCAGTAATCTGCATGCGGATGAGCGTGGATTTCCACAAGGCTTTGGCCGATTTCCTCCCATCATAATGTCCGCCATCGTACAAGTGAAATGTTCATGAGTAAGGTGTAAAACCCAATCAAATAAATAAATCGAACTATTACCTTTTATTAAATATAAGTCACGTACTCGAACTAGTCTTGGTCTTAAAATCATTTTAAAAAAGCGTTATAATGTGACCCGCAGAACTTTATTACAGATTCCACGTTCACAAACTAAGCCTATAATTTTCGAAAGGTAATTGTTTGTGCTGTTCTGAAATAATAGCAAAAATTCAACTGGATTTAAGCTGATCAATTTCTTTCCCCCAAAATGTCCGTTAAGGCCTCATAAATGCGGCGTTATACATTAATCAAATGAAATATTCTAAGTTACGAAAGGTGCAAAAATAGCCCAGCCACTAGGTCTTGTTGTTTACAGCGCAATTAAGACAAACGACACGGATGTAATTAATTCCAAAAATATCACACCACTATATCACACCTACAGATTGATATATACATGCGACAAGGACATATCTTTACATGTTACTGACTGGTTTACCGATGTCTAATCAAGCCGGTTCCAAATAAAGTAATGCAAAACAATGCCCTTCAAGGCTATTTATGCAGAATAATTTCAACAAAATTAATGCTGTTAACTTATATGTGGATATTTGATGCCATCTTCTTGCTTCCGTGTGTTTGGCGTAACCTAGGGTTCATTTCCACTGTAGCTATGCGTCAGTGGATCCTCCAGTATATCACTGTTTTGAGATCGAATTTGACGTCACTGTGTTATATACGTGGCATACGATGAGTGGATTCGATTTGATTGTTATTTTATACCGTTATCAAGAATTTTTCACTTTCATATATCTATATATATTTATTTGATTGATGTTTTACGCCGTACTGAAGAATGTTTCACTTATACGACGGTGGCCAGCATTATGATGGGAAGAAACCGGGCCGAGCCAGGGGGAAACCCACGACCATCCGCAGGCTGCAGGCAGCTGTTATTTCAGAACAGCACAAACAATTACCTTTCGAAAATTAGAGGCTTAGTTTGTGAACGTAGAATCTGTAATAAAGTTCTGCGGGTCACATTATAACGCTTTTTAAAAATGATTTTAAGACCAAGACTAGTTCGAGTACGCGACTTATATTTAATAAAAGGTAATAGTTCGATTTATTTATTTGATTGGGTTTTACACCTTACTCAAAAATTTCCCTGTACATAATGGTGGTCAGGTTTTCCGAGGTAACCTGTCCTGTCTAAAGTAATGTAGAAAACTGTCTAATCTATTGAGATCCCTGCCTTTGCGTTTGGAGGGCAAATTGGTAGTGTGTAGTACAAGAGAATAGTTATAAATCTGGCTTGGACCCGATAAGCAGTCGCGTGGGAATAGGTACCACATCTTCACTAATGCTTCACGTCCAGTGAGCGTGGTGGAATACACAAACCCTTCCTTAATTTATTTATTGATTTACTGCATTGGTGTTTTGTGCCTTACTCAAAAATATTTCAATTATACGAGCAATATGGTAGGAAGTAACCCATAACTATCCGCAGGTTGCTGCAGGCATTCCTAGGCAGCCATGCAGTGCCGGAAAGGAAACACGCTTGAGTTGCATGGATTTGATCTCACAACCACCACACTAACCAGGCCACTGAGGCCCCAAATTCCTTGTTAAAGGCTGGGATTGATTCCGCATCTTATGTATTCTAGCGGGTGAAAGACTGATAAGTGTTGTATTCACTACGAACGAGTAATCCTTGTTTTGCTACAATTTTAATCATTTCTGTGTATAACCTAACCTATATATATTTATTCATAGCCGCACAGTCGGTTAACTAATTAACAAACATTGTCGGGAGAAGGTTCTAGAATTAAGATGGCGGTAAGTGACTTTGAAAATTCAAGGTCAAGAAGATATTTATCTGTTTCTGCAACATTGCGATCATTTCTTTGGTTTTTTAGAGACAATGGAGACAGACACAAATTCTGCTCAGTCATCAAACAGGTGTAAGGAATTAATTAGCATGATTACGGCTCTAAAGGCATTGTGCTGTTAAACAGTTGATCGGGTGTGATATGCTAATCTGAAGTCAATACCGACCGGCTAAGACGAAAGCCGAGTTTCAAACAGCGTCGTCAGTAACTTTCTTCTCAGTGTGTGACATCCTCACCTCTTAATTATCTCCATATTGTGTTTAGAGTGCGATTAATTAGCGAGGTTCCTGTGATTACACTTTATCGCCCCTGCTTAGAAGCACTTCGGATTTCCTTGGCTGTAAATCAAACCTGCAGATATCTGTTTACGTTCATCTAACGACGCTGCAGTCACATGGTGAAGTACATCAAGGGGATTAACTAGCAGTGACATGACCAATGGCAGCCCTATACTTCAACTGTATTGCACAATCAAGACAACTCGCTGAATGTACAACTTCAGAAGATTAATCGCTGCAGAGAGATACCTGGAAATTTATTCACCGTGTTTATGTATTTATCTGAATGTGTTTCACGGTTCTCAAAAATAATGTGAAGGAAACCACACAGAATTCGATGGAAACCACCGCCCTCTGTCAGGGCATTATTAAACGTCACTGATTTAAAGCCGCAGCCACACTGGCGAGAATTTTCTTAGAACATGTGACTTTGCATGAAAATTGAGAGACTGTAACGCAAAGTTAGAATATTTGGATGATACTATTTTCAAATGTCGCACAGATTGATTGATTAAATGTCATACTCAAGACTGATGGGTGGAGGAAACCGAATACGCCATTGACTTTTCCAAGTCACAGACGGATTTTTGTATGTGTGACGTAGAGACTTGTAAAGCAAATATGTAATGCTATATATATCTAGTCTATCTATTAACTTGGCAGTGCGTTGTATGGTATATACGATATGCAGCTTCCACATGACCGAATTAGATGTATGATAGTGTGTCGCGATTTACGTTTGCGTGTTATGATTTATTTTTGTTATGTTCTTGTTTCGACTTGTTTCGTGTTCATAAAATGCCAGCTTCCGTTAATGTGAAGAAGACCTGCATTATCCAGATCGAGTGGAATGGTTTAGACCGCATGGCTTTGGTCACATGCTCATCTAACGGTAAATAATTGACGAGAATCTCCAGCTTAGAAGCGAGGCATTCGTGCACGTGAAATTCATGCACAAACACAAAGAAGGCCTATTGACAACAGATACAAAACATTCTTCTTTCTTTGTCCGAAGCATGTACTGTTCTCAGCATAAATATATATACAATACTTTATCATTTTTTTTTGACGGAATGAAGCGGGCACATCAACAATCTGGGGGACAAATCTTGCTGTCACGTGAGATTCCAACACGTGCGAAGGTTCGACCAGGATAAAGGACATATGATCTGTTCCACTAGAGATAGCCACATGTGCTGCGTTCAGGACAGATTGATCTAAATGTGGTCGATACTTATCCCCCCAGTTAATATACTCATGAAATTATCATGCATAAATGTAATCTGTTCAGCCGTCTATAAGGTGATAGTCTTGCTACAGACGACAAGGCTTTGACCCATTGATGTCGGTTGTTCAAATCCAGCTATTGCCGGTTCTGCCGCGGTTTTGTATTTGGAAAGGAAGGCGTGTTTGTTACGGTGCTGGTTTCTACGGCTCTATATATAGATGTCGTATTGATCCATACATCAAGCTCAATGCTATCATAAAAGCAACATTTTTGAAAACAACGTAAAACTTCAACGAAATAAATAAATAAATAAATGTAATGAATAAAATCAGCAGTATTCCATGATGTCAGATGTCAAATTTTACTTAAGTTTTTATTTGATTGTTTATGTGACTGGTGTTTTACGCCTTACTCAAGAATATTTCACTTATCCGACGGCGGCCAGCCTTATGGTAGGAGGAAACTGGGCAGAGCCCGGGGGAAACCCACGACCATCCGCAGGTTGTTAAGTGTTTTTGTTGTTTAGCACTATGTTCATTTATTCGACTCAAGTGTTTTCTGCGCCGAATAACCCTGAGAGCCTGGTAAAAAGAATCTTCAACTCAGAATTACTGAAACGGCGCCCATAATGTTGATTATCATCAAAGCATTACGAACAGTGAGGGCGGGGGTATCTAGAAATTCCTTGCTCAAGGCCTGGGTTGAACCTGTGTGCCTTGCCTGTATTCATACTCTTTCCCCGCTTCCCCGATGAAAGACGTTAGGACTTTGCACCTTTCCACAAGGTGAGACATGGTATCGGTAGCGCGATTTCACGGAGATGTGTTAATGAGCTTTTACTTTGGTAAGTGTGAGGCCACACCAGGCAATTGGACTACTTTCCATATCATTCCTCACACAGCCATATGAATATCGATCACATGCCTGCTTCAACATGAAAACACTCGTATTGTGATCGCAAATGTTTTTGGTGCGTTATTGTCCGCCTTGTATTAAAATATTTGATTCTGTCAGTGTTTACACTGGATCATGCAATCACGTTGCCATAGTCACCATTATTTCTATCCTTTTCCTTTATTTGCACTCTAAAGTACAAGCTTTGAAAGGTTTCATAATTAGCAACAAATCATTTTGTTGACGTTCCCTGAATCCAGTTGGAATATAATTTTTCAATTATATAACCATTTGATTGCATGGTTTTTAACACACTCAAGAAGTTTTGACCTATATTATTGCGAACAGGTTTTCAGGAAGGTGTAAACCGAGGTACTCGGAGTAAATCAGGTATTCTTTGCCTGCAACCTGACAAACCTCCTAACTCTAGAAACCAGAACCGCTATGGGCCTGTGACCTCAGCTGATCGCGACTGCAGCAAGAGTCCCCTGTTTGCAATAATAATAATAGCTATAGTGGGGAAAGACTACATTATAGAAAGTAAAACCTGAGCACCAACAACAGCGTGGCAGCTGGTAAACTATGACGCGTAACCGCTCAAATACAGCATCTTGTCAATTTACTTCAGTCAAGGTTTTATTCGAACGGTAAATACCCAAGCAGTGGCACCTTGGTTTAAGCAGAGTTAGGCAGGAAACATATATGCAGTGATGTCAAGTGCAATATATTAGACGTCACCAATCTAGAATTTAACATCACATTTAACATACAAACACATTAAATACACATAAACGTACTTAACTAAACTTGCCCGATTTGGCTCTGAGATGCTGATCTGTCGAGGGCTTCATCGCACCTTGTAGATGAAATACTAAATATAGATCTAGCTATATATTATTATCAATTAGAGAAAGTTAAACGTGAGTTAGGATACAATCTTTAATAGCATATGCCTCAAAGAACAGACCTAGCAATCCATTTATTTGTTTATTTGATTGGTGTTTTCCGCCGTACTCAAGAATATTTCACTTAGCATTATGGTGGGATGAAACCGGACAGAGCCCGTGGAAACCTTGCTGCAAGACCTTCCCACGTACGGCCGGAGAGGAAGCCAGCATGAGCTGGACTTGAACTCACAGCGACCATGTACGGCCGGAGAGGAAGCCAGCATGAGCCTTTGTGAGAGGGTACTGGGTATTTGCGCTTCAGTAACGCGCTAGTCAACTCAGCTATGGGCACCCACCCCCCATCCCCACCCCCCCCGCCCAGCAATCTAAGACCCCTCGCAAATGTTCACATGACCGATGCGATCGGATGTTCGAATCCAACTAGAAAAAAAGAACGGTGAAAAATACGAATGTTTGAGCGTAACTTCGTTTTTTCGAAGAATGGGAGCTCACGCAGCTAATGCATGTAAGCTTATACATCGCTATTTAATGAGTAATGATTCATAAAATGTATAAAAAAATATGCATATCATACCTTATCACGTGATGTATCATCTCAAAACCCGTACATTAAAGGAGAAGAAAACATAAAAATGATGCCAAAATCAGATGAAAGAGTGTTAAAACTTATTTGCAGATATGATCTTTAACATTTTTTTGGATTTTTTTTTCTTAAGAGAGAAGGGTATTTGAAAATATTTTTGAATGGTGGGTATTGGGACCAACTTTTGGTATTTATCGTTGTTGCATAATAACGTTCTAAATAAGGATGTGATGCTTGTCTAATAAATTTATTTGAAAATAAATTCGTTGTTTATATCGAAACATATGCATTTAACCTAAATTATGATAATATTTATGAACATATTAAAATATAAATATGATCCAGATTGAGATTTAATACATTTGTTAGCTGAAAAGAACAAATTCTAATGCAAAGATATTTATTAAACCTGTGTTACATCCTCATTTATGACATTATTAAACAAAGACTATAAATACTAAAAGGTGGTCCCAAATACCCACCATACAAAAATTAGTTTTAAGTGTCTTTTTCTCCTTATAGAAAAATCGGAAAAATATCGAAGACCGCATGTAGGAATAATTTTTCGCACTCTTTCATCTGAACTTTATGCCATTTTTATGTTTTCTCCACCTTTAATAATCCCATTTAATATATAATACATGTAAGTGTACGTCTGCAGATTTCGACTATTTTTTTCAAACACACTGTACTTGTAAATTATTGATTTTTATTTGTTACCCTTCAAAGCGCCTTATCAAATTAAGCTAACAACTTTCCGCTAAGAGCTCAACGGAAAAGGATTTGATTTAATTCTGTATTTAAAATTACCTCTTGGGAAAAAAAAGCTCGAAACCACATGGCATAATGTTAACTTGTCCGTTAGTCGGGATTATTAATAAATATTAACATAACGGTTATATATACCTGGCAGCTGATTGAACAGCGATGTTCTAGAAATTGTGGCCAAATTACAGTCAAAAGGGAGCCGTGTTGTCACTTATGATGTGGCTTCTGAGAGTTATCCCCCTTGTGTCACACTTGCCTGGGGGAAACGATATGACCCTTGACAAGTGTTTCATGTAGACCTACTGACCTTGCAGCTGGAGGCTGTGAAGGCGCCACTAATTTACACCTTAATGATGCATACATTATAGCTATTGGATTTAATGGTCAATCACGCCATATACTGGATATGAAGCAATGATTACACTTTTAAACTGTTAATATTCATCCTCATATTGCGAAGGTGTTGTTTGCCTTTGTTTACCAGTTCGTTACCCATCATGTGTTTATATTATTAAAAATTTGTTTTGAAATGTTGTGTCAGTATCACAAAACACACATTGGTCATGTAGTATATGTGGTTTAATTAGCATTCAAAATTCACTTTCAGTAAACTGGCTTAAGGCAAGTTTAATTACTATAAGTAGCAGGATACTTCAGATTTCAGCTACTAAGACTGGAGAGAAGAATCGAGAGTCGGCTATATATTGACGGCTATAAATGCACGATTTGGACTGATGCATTGATTCAAGGAGGACATAAGATTAAAGCGTGACCGCTGTTAGAAAGTTCGTATAACGCTTAGTTGGGCCCGTTTCACAACGCTGTCGCAATGCAACTTCAAACGCAATTGTCATGGTATCATATCTCTTCAATATGTTTGATTGTTTTATTTGATTGGTGTTTTACGCCGTACTCAAAAATATTTCACTTATACGACGGCGGGAAGCATTATGGTGGGAGAAAACCGGGCAGAGCCCGGAGGAAACCCACGCCCACAAGTTGCTGACAGACCTCCCCATTTATGACCCGAGAGCGTGACTTTATGACCATGAACTTGACTTGAACTCAAAGCGACAGCATTGAAGAAAGGCTGCTGGGTGATTACGTTGCGCTAGAGCGCTGACCAGCTGAGCCACAGAGGCCACCTCTCTTCAATAAATCTTGTCATGAAAGTACTGTCTGGAACAAATTACGGCTGTTTCGTAAAATGGGCCCCAGGAACTCGATGCTAATCGACAAACTCCCTGCTGTACTTTCTCCTGTAGAGTTAGAACGCTATTTTACACTTATGACTAAAAGTAATTTATTAATCATCATTGAAAAGATCCAAGAATGTATGCATTTGCCGAAAATGCCTCTGTTAATCATTTGGCAAGAACTGTCCGGATTGTGAATTCATTAAAAAACAAAACAAAACAAAAAAATGATGCCACAATCAGATGAAAGAGTGTGGAAACTTATTTTCAAATATCGTCTTTGATATTCTTTTCGATATTTACTTTCAGGAGAAAAGGCTATTTCAAATTGTTTTTGTATGGTTGGTATTTGGGAACACCGCTTGGTATATGTCGCCTTTGCATGACAGTGTTCTATAAAAGGATGTGATGCGTGTCTAATAGATTTAACTGAATGTAAATTTGTTGCTATTATCCAAACACATGAACCTATTCTGAATTATGAAAATATTTATGAATATATTAAAATATAAATATGATCAAAATTCAGGTTGAACACAATTGTTGACTGGAAAGGCCAAATTCTAGTACAAATATATTCATAAAGCATGTGTGACGTCGTCATTTATAATCTTACTACACATATACAATATATACCCATATCCAGAGGTGGTTCCGAATATCCACCATACAAAATTATTCTTTTAGTCTTTTCTCTAAAACGAAAAAGCTAACAAATTATTGAAGACCACGTTTACGACTGTCTTTTTGCACTCTTTCGTCAGAACTTAATGTCATTTTTATATTTTCTCCACTTTCAAGGAATAAGTGCCGATAAGCTCTTATCAAAACGCAAGGAAATTAACGCAAAACATCAAATAGGCTTATACTTCATAAAAATATCTGTAATCTTTAAACATACACCTCCATTCTTCTTTATTTCAGTTTATTGCTTTATTTGATCTTTAACTCCGCACTTAAGAGTTTTTGGTGTATAGGACTGGGATCAAATTTGTTGAAGTCAACCAGTTCTTGGAGGAAACTGGGGTATACATGTGGCACTATACTATATCCCAGGAGTAAACCAGAGTGCTTGGAGGAAGCTAGGATATACATGTAGTACTATACTATATCCCAGGAGTATACCAGAGTATTTGGAGAAAACCGGGATATATATGTAGTACTATAATATATCCCAGGAGTAAACGAGAGTGTTTGGAGAAAACCGGGATATATATGTAGTAATATAATATATCCCAGGAGTAAACGAGAGTGTTTGGAGAAAACCGGGATATATATGTAGTACTATACTATATCCCAGGAGTAAACGAGAGTGTTTGGAGAAACCGGGATACACATGTAATATTATACTATATCCCAGGAGTAAACCACTGTTCTTCGCCAGGTACCTGGCAAAATGCCTGACTTAAAGACTCGACCGATCTAATGAATAGCTGGTATTAAAAACCTGCTGTTCTTTAATTGCTTCATTGTTCATTGACTCATTGGAAATGCTGGTCTTTGGTCTGGATATAGCAGATAATTATCGAACATAAAAACTCCGAGACTCCAATCTCGGATTATATGAGAATAATTAAACCCTCGGAAGTTCAAGGTCGAATTATGTAATATGTTTACACTGCCTCTAGAGGCCCGTCATGCGGAATTATACTTATATACTTACGAAGTATTTCACCATAAATCTTTCAAGCTACGATTATAAGTTGTAGTTAATGGCTCTCGTGTAAGGCAAAATTTAAGGAGCTTTGAATAGTGCATGACGCTTGTTTGTAAAGCTCTGATTTTAAAGTTCTAGCAGCAATGTTTTATGACGCAGGTGAGAAAAAACCGGGCAGAGCCCGAGGGAAACCCACGACCATGCTCAGGTTGCTGGGAAACCTTCTCATGTACGGCCAGAGAGGAAGCCGACATGGGCTGGACTCGAACTCACAGCGACCACCCCTCTTCCGATACTACTCTTTACCCACTTCACCTCCAATATTAAGAATAATTAGAACAGACGTAGGCTGTATCGGGTAAGACATGAGTTATGAGCCATCACAAATGTGAAAAGACATATCACTACCATTTGATGGAAGACAAACAAACATATCATAGCAATATATGAAATGTAATTTATTTATTTGATTGTTGCTTAACGCTTGGGTATACTCAAGAATTGTCCACGTATACTAAAAGCGATCAGTGTTATGGGTGTAGAGGCAAGCAGAATGCGCTAATTGAACAACCAAGTTTTATATCTTGGTTTTCGTCACATTAGTGGAAGGAAGGGGCTCTGCAGCGACAAATACACCAGAAGGCACCGTCAGTAGTTTATTGCCATCAGGGCACTGAGAACGAGAAAAGCACTGGCTGTTGAAAATTGCCTGTTCGAGAATGGTCTAGTCACCAGGTGTGTTAACAACCTGTCGTGACGATATACCTTCTGACCTTAAGATCTACATGGAATTAGAATGCTGAAGCCCCAGTTGCTGAAACGATTTCGCAATTTAGTAGACAGAGACAACACCCTAAATTGTTTACAGCCAGTAAAACCCGACTGTAAACAAAAGTAGGGAAGGAATAAATATATGTATATATTCTACTTTATTATACTATGTGTTATACATTATATTATTATTATATATTGCTATATAAGTTACACCAGATTTACAAGTAAACTGTGACTGAAGATAGAAGACATATTTTTGCATGCACGTTATAGATGGAGTGTAAGTTCACCCCTGCGTCTTTTTATTCGTCTCACTGTCCATTGATTCATGCAGTTAAAGTGTTGAACCTGGCTGAGAGATGGAAAAACTGGAGAGCTGCCTAAAGCTATGCCATCGAATGCCAACGGTTTCAAAGCTTGGGAACATATACGATGAAATGTGGATTTTGATATGAATAATACCTGTATGTTCCTTGTAAATGCGCACTGGGTGTATTGCTGCATGTCTGTCTTATCAAAGTTAATCCTTTCATGCCGGTCAAACCGTGAAGGTAATCGGGGATTAAAGCCAGATTTCAAACTTAGCTCTCTGATTAATTTTGCACTCAAGAAGCAAGGGGTTATATGGCTGGGTCACAAATTACAGACGAGAAAAGGGAGCGGACGCCCCGGGTCAATGACGTACAAAACCAAGCCAAAAGATAAGTCAATGCTTTTCTTCACACCGTGGTCTATCTTATAAGTTTTTTCCTTCGAAACATAGCGCTAAGCGTTTGTGTAAGAAACAATGACACGCTCAGAGCCTTTCTTTTCACTGTCCTTTTTCTTTCATAATCGCTTAACGCCTCTGTATTTATTCGAACCGTTCTCCAAAGATTGCCTCTCACCCTTCCCCACACTGAAACAGGTGTAAGTGACGTTCCAGCAGACAAACCTTTATCTGAACAGGTGAGAGAGATCCTATCAACAACTTCCAGTAAAGTGATGACAAGTAAATAGTCAATTTTACCACCTTGGGAATGGAATGATGCTACGATTGATCCATTTGTAATTCTATTCCGTCAAATCTCAAGTTTTTGCCCATGACTTCAACAAACATTTAAGTTTATTTTCTTTTTCTTCCTTTTTCTTCTTTTCTTCCAGCTGTATCTGGTCTACATTGTAAACGCTGTACAGTTTTAGCGAGCAATAATTCAAAGAAGACAGTAAATTTGTCAATTCAAGGTGAACAATTATCATGACATAGCTAACACTTATCGTGTGTGGCTAGCGGAGGCCCAGACCCTCGCGCCTCTAGGTGTCAGTAAATAACCCCCTACTACTGCCCATGTCTGCTGGACGCGCAGAGGAATGCTCCTCAAAGGCCAAACCGACAAAGACGTTACAAGCTGAAGGTCAAACCTTTAAGACCGGGACAAACAGCCGGACGCGGCAGACACATTCTACTGGTTAGGTGTTTGTCCAGTAAAAATGTATCCGATTCATTTCTAATCTCCAAAAATCCACGGCCGAGGTGAAAAACATTTCTTTGCCTTCGGCCACAGCCTTTGGCCCGAGACCAGAACAGGAATTTGATCCATTTATGCCCGACGGGAGATAGCCACCTATCCCGGTTGTTATTAACAAACAACCTGACAAAAAGGTCATAAAGTGAATGTGTCTTGCATTCTTTATATCAAGGCTTTCAGTAAACATTCCAATTTTAAAAATGTCAAATTTCACCTTAAGTTCTCGGTAAAGAATGAAATAATCCATATTTACATGTACTGTATTTTGATTCAGCAGGTAGTGTTAGGAGCGATGGTGGTGTTATACGTTTCGAAAGACTCCAAATGCATGTATGCTTGTAATGCATCAAACAACATGAATTATTTCGGATTGCAACAATCATATTGCCATCTGATTAATTTTATAATTAAGGAAAAATATTGATTTATTGACCTATTCTTCAAATTTACCTTAAATCAAATGAAAAAAAAAAGATTACTGACCGATTGAATTAAAGTGCAATGATTCTTTGAGGTAAGAAGTTCAAATCCAGTTCTTGTAAGTCCGGTTGCGGCTTTTCGTCGGTTTTCGGTCCGTTTAGTGCTTGCTTTTTAATAAGTTGACGTTAGTGAATATATGTAAATAGAAATGAGTTTAAGTTATTAAAAAGGAAGCACTAAACGGACCGAAAACCTACGAAAAGCCGCAACCGGACTTACAAGAACTGAATTTGAACTTCCTACCTCAAAGTAGTAACAAATGGCATTCCCTTTTCTGAGTAAAGAGCATAGATAAATAGGATTCACATCTAACACTAAGTGGGAGCGAATCGTGGCGTTATGGTTAATGTGCTTGCAAATACAATACTACTTCCATGCCCAGCTTTCATTATTCTCGGGTTCTTGTGTGGTCTTGTATAAAGTTTCCTGGAGACCTCTTGGTTTCAGCAATATGTCGCCTGTTACACGTGGGCAAGTTGGCCAATAAGTTTTCAAAGGTCGGTATTTTACTACAGGCATTCTGGGGTTTCCCTACTTATTAAACTCATCGTCATGGTATAAGTATAGGTATGGAATTAGACTACTATTAAACAAATAAATGTACCACGAGGTAATTTCTATTACCTTTAAATATTTGACAGTACAGTACAACTTTCAGAAGAAAACTGGCGGATAAATATTGACAATAATCAAAAACGTTTGACACACAAATGGCTTGTAGTTTTAGACATTAATAATGAAATTAATAACTCTGATCAGGAAAGAAATTCGTGAATGATTAGCTGGTCGATAAAATAAGATTCCGCTCGAATTTTTAATGAAATATTTATTGTTGTCTAACGCTTTTTTTTAGCAATTTGATTCGTCATTGATTAATGGAATCTGGATATATACATTGTGTCTATCATTGGCGACTTACAGGTAAGGGCTATCATTTGTTACAGAGAAAGGTTATCTTCTCTTGCAGGAATAATCATCTTCTGTTACATGGGAAAGGCTATATCCTCTGTTTCAGGATGACGGCATCTTAATTCATTCTTGGTGCGCATCTGAGCTATTTTTTTTTTTTTTGAAAGTCAGGTTCATCGTGCCGTCAACAGTTCTTGATTTAACACAGCTTCAGTCCGTTGAAGTAATGTCGTGATGTCAGACAGTAAGTGTCTTGAAGGCAAGTCTTAAATCCAACAGGGCCGTTCATCCACCCCCGTGCATGCCGCTCTGCAGAAAACGTGCCAGTGAGGCAACACGATTCCGGCTGTTAGTCAAGAACAACTGTACATGACTTTTTGAGTTTCTCTGAAGTCAGCTCCATGCTTTAAATAAAAGAGGACTACTTAGATCATCGCTGTTTATGACATAGGGACTTTTCTCCACGCTCCAAGCCAGCGTGTCTATTGACAGCTTCTGTGCAGAGATCACATTGCAAACAGACTCGTACAATTAGCCTGTGTGCAAGGTATGAGTGATGGACACCTGACTTACCCAGGATGCACCAGTTTGAGTTACACCATGGAACACGCGAGGAGGGAATTATCACGAAGTTCTATATAAATACATATATTTATTCATTTATTTAAACACCATAACCCCCAAGTCTCATCGGGCTACTGTTCCAATGTTAAGAACAAATGCCGGCGGACACGTGGGTTGGCACAAACAAATTATTTTCATTGCCCACATTGTCTCTAAAACATGCATTACATATTATGTCGTTTTTCCGTTGTGCTTTACAACATGGCATATTCAGGAAGCTCTCTAAAGGAAGGGATCTCTGTTTGTATGTGTGTATGAATGCTGGAGGTTTTACGTCGTACTTAACAATTTTTCAGCCATATGATGACGAGGAGTCATTAAGTCTGTATACATATACTGTGTCTTCTTGTGGCAGGACGAGTCCATGCCGTCAAAGTGTTGCCGCCACTGAAGTATCATGCCGAGGACAATAGGCTTGATTTATTTATTTATTTATTTGATTGGTGTTTTACGTCGTACTCAAGAATATTTCACTTATACGACGGCGGCCAGCATTATGGTGGGTGGAAACCGGGCACACCCTGGGGGAAACCCACGACCATCCGCAGGTTGCTGGCAGACCTTCCCACTTAAGGCCGGAGAGGAAGCCAGCATGAGCTGGACTTGAACACACAGCGACAACATTGGTGAGAGGCTCCTGGGTCATTACGCTGCGCTAGCGCGCTAACCGACTGAGCCACGGAGGCTCCCCCCCGCCCCCGACAATAGGCTTGAATCTCACCCAGTCACATTATACTGACACAAGGCCACCCAGCCTCGTTTCCTTGCTTTAACCTCCCAGTGCTGAAGCGAGGCAGCAATAAGTACCATTTTTACCAAGTCCTTGATACAACCCGACCTGGGTTCGATCCCATAGGTCTCCCCACTTTAGAGACGGATGACTCATTTTAATTCACTATCTGATTGACAGATTGACTGACTCACTAAATGCTATAATCTGGTTACTGATTGGTCCCCTGAATGCGATGATGGCTGACCTACATGCTCACTGACTTACAGATTTACAGACATCCAAACACTTCCCAAGAATTCAATACAAATAAAAAAAAAAAAGAAAAGCGCTCTAGATGATTTTTCGCAAAAGTAGTGGGGAATCTGGAATCCGTTCCTCAAACCCACCTTGCGCGTAAAACTCGAAAGTTTTATCTTAGGGAAGGAGTCAGAGCGACGTGCGATGAGTCGGAAGGATTTACACTCACATGTGAAATATTGGAGTCTGATCGAGGTCAAGAAAGCGGGGAATTTGTGAGACTCCGATGGACACGGAAACAAGGTGAATGGCCGGGGCCTATAACTAGCCGATGACTGATGTGGCTGTGCTATTCATATACACATCCGGCTGCAATATAGAGTTCATAAGCCTCTCGTGAGTTTATTGTTGTTAACAAACAACGACCCAGCATATTTAGCGCACTCTGCCTCGATTTCAAACTGGTCTGCTTATATCGCTAGCTATATTGTATGTTATAGTTGATCAAATTATTAGTTTTTAGTCACGATTGTAAAAATTGTATACCATCTGATTGTTAACTGAAACACTGTGTCACAGCCACACAATATCGCGCAGTAATCTTCATACATTTGCTATATGGTGTGACACTGTCAAGGCAGCGTATGCGGTGAAGGATTTTGCTATAGCATTAACCGTATACACGCTAAGAAGAATATCCTCTATGAAGAAACACCAGAACGCATTTATTGAGTACATCTATAATGCGACTGGATGTCATGTCTGGTGTCTTCAGCATGATATATTTCAGAGTTGGCAGCACTTTCGCGACACGGACTTGAATTGTCACAAGAAGATGCAGTATATGTAAACATGCGCACCTAATGACCCCTCGGCGTCATATGGCTGAAAAATTGTTGAGTACGAGGTAAAACGTTAAGCAGACATACATGCATGCATACATAAATGTACATTCAATCAAACAGGCATACATACCTAGATACACACATGCATGCATACATACTTACATACATACGTTACAATTTTTGCAAAGACAAAATTAAGAATAGAGTACATACATGTAGCTGTGTTCCCCCGGCCACCATTCTACAAAAACAAAACCAAAATTTTATATCTAATCATAATAAAATGAATACAGTTAAATAACTTTAATAAAATTTTGATCAATTTTATCTTATCCTTACCTTGTAGAGCTAGATATCAATATCATTTGTTTTATTTTACAGGTGTCCATGTCTCTATACATTCTATTTATCTTTCCATGGGCTGTGTTGACATGAGTTTATTTGACTGGTTGAACATAAGCATGTTTGGTTAGCTACTGGACATGCAATCTGATATGGACATGTGTACAATATGATATCTGGTATGCGAGGTAAACCAGGGCTCCAGTAAACATATAGACCATCACAAAGGTTTGGCTCCGGCTCAACTGGAACAAAATCAGTTTATTTTGGATGCATGAAGCAGATTCTTGCGCAACTTTGCATAAATATTTGATTAGGGCATAGGAAATACAAGATGTCCCAGATAGAGTCGTCGAGTGCCGTCAAGGTCGCTTTGTTGGGTGTACAGGTCTGTCTCTTCCCTACGATCTGGAATCTAGCTGTTGGAGTCCTCAAGGATGGTAGAAGGGTAAGTCAAGTATTCAAGTATGCCATATAAACTGATCTTTTTTTCATTTATTTCAAAAATGTCTCCTAATAAGAACACGTAGATATGTAGGCTACGATTATTTATTTATTTATTTATTTATATGATTGATGTTTTGCGGGGAAACCCACGGTCATCCGCAGCAACTTCAGGTAATGGTTATCTTACAGTACAATTGTTCACGGAAAGAGTATATGATTTTGTATTCTTATTTGTTCAAATGAGTAAAGAGTTATGTATTCTTAATTGTTCACGTAATGATCATTGATATATTTACCATATTTGCCAGTGGAACGAATCGCGTTATGCGTCATTCTTGGTTTACCCTTTAATCAGAAAGTATTAGACTATTCTCCTTGATAACTTTATATGTCGTTTTTCTCTTGCATGATCCAAAACTTCCGTGTCAGATTTTGCCAAGAGTTATAAAACTTTCTGTTATTTCTGCTATTTCATTAATATGACGGTTTTCAGTTTTTTGGATGGGGGTGTGGGTCGGGGGGTGGGGGTGGGGTGAATAGCTTCCTACAACATTCCTTACACATGTATATAATCAACAACCGTCTGCAATGATATAAACAGATAACTAAATTCTTATTAACACAGAAACAAGTATTTATACGAATCAAACATATAGATATACTTTCAGGTTAAATGAATGGAAATGTTGTGAGCGGCACGTGGATGCTAAAGGTAGCGTGAGCATGCGTGTTTGTGAGGTAAGATTTACCTACCTCTCTTCCTGGAGAGAGAGTGTCTTGTCTGAGAACTTCACAATAAACCCACAGCCGTGCGCTGGAGTCACGATTGTAAATATATACCTTATCTGTAAAAATGTGGGAATGTTTGAATTACGAAACATGGATTTGCGGCCATAGCGTACATTAAATGTATCAATGACACAGGCTGTGAGGGGTCATATGGAGGTGACCCAGATTTGGTGCGTCGGGAGAAGGTGACCGAGACGGAGCTTACATTACACTTACTCAAGAGGTCTGAGACCAAACAACGGGTCACGAGACTTTACACCGTCAGCTGAGCGAGATTAGACGAGATTACCCATCATTCAAAACAAACTGGAAAAGGTTCGCGTTTGGGCAAGTCAGAATAGAAGGATTGATCCGTGTAGCTTTCTTGAAACCTCAACCGGATGAAGGAAGTCACGTAAAAATTGAAAGTATTTCATAATATTTCAAAACTTTCAACATGAATTTTAATGACTTGTGAAACACACCAATGCACTGAGTCAACGATTATTTGTTACAGATATGTACGTCCATTGGTGACAACAATATAAGATTCTAACTTAATAACTTAATTTTCCATTTATATAAATCTTTACATAAACTTATTCTTTTGTACCGGTATATTACTTTTCCCCCACATTTCCACTTACTCTGAACTTCGGAACAATTATCTTTCAAATTCCAAGACAAAATTAAAATGAGAAGGCTTTGAACTTCACGCAGGTATACTTTCAGTTATTTACATATTAATTAAAAAAATCTTACTAGTTAAATATTTGATTTTAGATCATAAAGTATATAATTACTCACCTACTATATGATTGGATATGTATGTCCTCCTGTATCCCAAGTCATAATGTATCATGTACCCATCTCTCCCGCTTCTGAATTGCTCGGCTACCACATTCTGAATTAAATGCCGAACGCCAAACAATTTGCTTAACATCAATGGTTCTGTTAATGTAGTTTCGTTTTTTTAGTACTGTAAATTGGGTATACAATTACGACTTTAGGTTAATTAAAGCCCATCAAAACATAATTGTCCAATTTATGGAAACGATTTCTATCAAGGGTTAAGTAGGACGTAGTGCACCTAGCTCAGCGGCGAGTCGCCAGAAGGCTTTGGAAGGTAGAATTTAGTTTCGAACATTTTTACGTATTTTTATTTGCTCGTTTATCATTCTGCAAACAGGCATATCCCAAAGATGTCCGTCTTAAGCCTCCGTCAACGGAAGACATGATTGAAAAATTTTAATAGATTTCTGTTTTGGATCAAAGCTACGGAAGCTCCTAAAGGATAAAATGTCGAGTGTGCCTGCTGGATGTAAAAGTTCGATCATAAGCCTTCGACTGACAGTTGGGTCAGTGTACAGTGATGGCCAGTTAACAGTGGTGGTAATGGACGATATGTACTCTATCAAACGTATCTGTATTGTCAGGATAATTAGCAGACATATAAAACACCGCTATGTGAAGATAAATCTGAAAGGGTATATATAAGAAAATACGTATTTATATATACTTTGCACGATGAGGGTTTAATGAGATGAGTCTAACCGTACTCAAATCAATTAACAGCAAAGAAAGAAAGAAAGCTCGATCGGTTTCACATGGAAGGTTTCATCAGCAAAGCGCAAAAACGTTGGTGACATTTCATAAGAAGGGATAACTTCTTATATCACAGTTATATCTTTGCAAATGTAGGAAATATAGAACTGAATTCTGAATTCACTAAAGAATACTGTCTTCTGATGATTCACCATTTTCCATAAATAAACCCAAACAAAACGGCAATATTAGACGAGTTGCGGATAGTGGATATCATTTGCGATAACTTGTTACCTGGCTATACTATATGCTTATTTGCATTAAGCAGTTGTACTTACTTATACATAATAATAGATCGGATGTAACATGTATTGCTCAGTTTGACCGCCTTTTTATTTAAAAGCGCATATCGGAGATCGTGAACTAATATGGTTCATGTAAATAAAACTCAAATATATTCGACCAAAGTCCGATCAACATTAGCTTATGTAATTGCAAACAATTTTTATGGGTTACAACGAAGCCGCAAACAAACATCGATGACAAACCTTTGTGGGTAGTGATATCATGTCTGATATTATGTGAAAGGTCATCTACCGAAATGTCGTTATTCAACAATGTCAACTGGTGTTGTTTGATTTTAATTTTAAAGCCAAATATTAAATCCAATCTGGCCTGTGTCTTTTTTGGAGCATGAAAAACGATAATCAATATGGCGGAGGTGTCTGGCTAATCGGATAGAAGTCAGCCGAGTGCTTTTGGCAGAAGTTGGTTAAACTTCCGCCATAGGTGTGAAAATCCTGGTGACAGGTTAAGTCTTGGAATGGCTGCTTCTCCAGTCGTACCACGGACGCCATGAGCCCCTCGTCTAAGTCTTTGTAAAAAAATAAACTGGACAAAAAGCCAGTATTTTCAAAACAGTTTCCGCATTTTGCGCTGTTACCATGGACAATCAATGAAGAATGCTCCCATGTGGAGGAGAGTAGACTGTCAGTGTGGATGATGTCGTGGAATACCAAAACATCCACGTGCCCCTCCACTCCTCACAAGAACTGATCTGTACTTTTGTGTTCTTTTTCTTACCTTACTGCGAGGTATGAACAAACACTGGGAGAACAGAGTCGAAAGTTAAATACAAGTAAATAAGTGTGAATCTTTTTCCTTATCCATTCAGCTCACAGGTGAAGCCTCAGTGTTTGATTATCAGCTGTGTGACTGATGGGACTCCCAGGTGAGAATTAACCCGCATCGTCGACCTCTTGTCACCAGGGGCTCTGTATACTATATCTCTTCCTGATTTTATATCTTTCGCCCGTTCAATATTATCCTCTTTGCATACAGACTTTCTCAGTATAGCCGTATAAATATGGAGAAGGCATCGTTTCCTGGACTCCACAGATCTCCCTAGTCATATGTTCTCAATTTGCCGATTTCAAAAGTTTTACCAAAAGACAACCAAATATCGGCAAATGAATAAAAATGAATTTATTATATAGACAGGGAGCCTTCAACTGTGAAAAGCCCATAACGAAACCAGGAACTCTTTCATTTATCATATTTTCATTTCCAATTTGTTTGTGTCGAATACTTGTTTCATGTCATGTGAAGTTTTGTTAGTGCAGAAAAATGTTCTTATTTCTTCTGGCATGAAATGATTCATGCTATTGGTTGTCCGAGAAGCTATGTCTTGCCATTTTTGATATTTAGACTTTCATTGTTAATGAAATTATTTGAAATCTAAGTGGCCCTAATTAAATATATGATGGGAACTTCGGTACTTGTTCTTGAAATACCTCAGGTAGATACGTGATGGTTTTTTTTATCAATCGTAATGATTAACTCTTAACTTAACCACATTGCCGAAGAAACACACCTTAAAGCCTAGCCTTTCGATGACAGTGTTTTCCAGTTATAAAATGCTGATAAGAAAATATGCATTATCTTGGGAGACACATTTAAATACCACATGAAGTTTATGTTTAGCATGTGATATCCGACCACATGGTCAGATTCTGTTGATGTGCATTAATTGTCAGCTTTTTTCCCCTGATAAATGATTTTATGTTCAATCCATAGTGCTATCACTAAGGGATTGTGGGTTGTAGTGACCACGACTCATTTTGTCTATCATTGAATATTTAACCCGTAAATGTGTTCCTTAATGATTATTCGAATTAATGTTGATGCTTTAACCAAACATCTGGCCAGTCTGACCAGCGCTATCGATTTGAGATACCGTATTCACAAATAGCCCATTCCAGTGTTTGACCATTTGCTCGCGGTAAATTGGCCCAAGTCTATCTATCAATGTGTTAGTTATTGCTTTGCCAAACATAGTATCACCCATGGGCCCAATAGCATATGACATCTGGAGTAATAAATTATTATTAAATACTTATCACTATTCTGATTTTCTAGTGTGAATTTGTTTTATTCAGTAACAATCTTGCGTTTGTGTAACCTAAATTTTGCATAAGCGAACTTTTTTGTTACCCACTCAATCAAGTGTGTGATGCTACATGATACACAGTAGCCATGCTTCTAAGAGTTCAGTTTTAATTACCAGCAAATCACCGGCGACATTTAGTAAGGTAAACAGATGCTTTAAAATAAGGACGAAATCCAGTTACTTCCAATCATAAACCTAATCTTCAGTGTGCAAAAACAACATTTAAAACTATCATGATCTATTCCTTGGATAGTTTCGTCGGTTACCTCGGCGATACGAAACGCCTGCCGGTCCCATGTTCACTTGTACAGCTTGTTCACCATGCTGGCTGCCCTGGCAGATGTTCAAGCGTGGGGATATAATGTGTATTATGCGATGAAGCGTCTGATTTACAGCTCTGTGAAAATGGGCAGTGGTTTACAGCGGTCACTACGGTCCTATCCAGTCAACTCCGTCCTCGGCCACTTTAAAGGGTGGCTATAAGGCGTTTAACGGGTGATATGCCTAGGAAATCGACTTATCAATTTTCACTCAATGTGCACAGCATGACGAAGCGCTTTGAGGGTTTGCCTTTCCCTTGGACACTATCCATGTCTACATGTTAGTTCTTTGGTAGTTTGTGTTGATCGTTGTTTTTCACGTATAGATTCCACCTTCACCTCCTACGTGAGGCTCATAAAAACTAAATACCCTTACACCTATTTTTACGCAATATTTAACATTAATCTGTGTTTTAATGGCGTTTTTTTGAAAACTCTTTTGCTTATGTAATTTGCTGCCAACTACAGAATCGGAAAGAGCTGCAACATTTGGGCAATCACGAAAATAACAAACATAATACGGCTCTTCATACTTATTTTTTTAGTGATTTATGTCGAACGTTGCTTTGGGAATTGGCAATGCGATTATTGACCCTTATTATTGAACGCCCATTAAAGTTGACGGATACTATACAAATGTCTTTTTAGATTCGCCTAGATTCGAACCTCCGCCATAAACTCGGTCATTATATAAAAACTTCTAGATATGTATTAACGAAGGAAGCAATCATACAGTTAACATCATTTAATCAATATCAGCCCTCTATGAATTGGTAACCAGCAATGGCGGAAGGGTTAGTTCGACTGGTAAGTTGGTGAGATGTACAGCATCAGTACCGAGACAGGCTCATGTCTATCTTTCATGTTGACAACTTTGGTTGTGCCGCTATTCTGCGTAAGACGATTGACAGAGCAGTGTCAGTATATACTATGGATACTTTTCCAAAAAGAACATCAGTCAGATGTTTCGTGACGCTTTCGTCAATTACAGATGAATTTACGAATTTGTAAATTACGAACTGATGTCGTAATTTAATACGTGTTTGCATTGGTAGTCTTTCTTATTGATTCTTGAGCGTTCGTAATGAATTCGTGTTGTATTTTCATGTCGGTGATAATTTTAAAAAGTTCAAAAATTTACAAAAATTTAATAAACTGGATATAAGCTCATAAAGATTCTTAAGTATTCGTAAACGCTTCGAAAATATTCGCGAAGCTGTCGGCTGCAATCGTAAAGGTAACATAATCATTTCGGAAGCATGGCCACGGTTTTTAAAATCAGACAGATAGCGTCGTAACTCGTAACCATTGATTTGTAGCCCTTAAAAAATTCAAAGAATGTCTTAAACATGACGGTTTCGCAACGTGTTCATGACTGTCGTATGTCTGTCGTGAAATTCACTCCAATTTACCTCTTGTTACACGATACAATAGTAATCTCATGTCGTAACGGTTCGGCATTCTGCTCGGTGGTAACGGGGCTTAAGCAGAATAAGGGGCATGATTTACGAAAAAAATACAAAAAAAAATATTTGTGAAAGTGGGCACTCCACAACAGATATATGCGTAGTTAGACGGAACAGCCTCATTGAAACATTGTCTGTGTTAATAAGTAAGTAAATAACTAAAGTTTGCTGTTTGAAAGTCTCAAACCAATGCGCCTATGCACAGCTAACACGCACAAAACTTTGGCTAGTTTGGTATTTGGGTATTGCAGTTATGAAGGGATAATTATCTTGCATATCTTCTGAAACAGGAGCTGTGGTCAGCATGGCAGTGACCCTTTGATTCCGGACCCACAGCACCTGTTCACCATCCACACAGCTTACCTGTCCAGTAATTAAATCCCGGTAAATCAGCTGAGGTAAACTGACCACAAGATACTGGCCAGTGTCCAAAGCGTACACCACAATATGACACATTTATGCTAAGCCCTTGACAAAAAGTTCCCACACAGCGAAGATAAAAGCTAATGAAGCCTTATAGCTAACAGAGATCTGCCCTAAGTATCTGTATATACCCAAGTGGACTGGAAGCATTATCTTGGTTTATTAACAATCCACTTTGCCAAGTGTCAAACGGAATATACTAACTGTCCGCTGATGTTGTACCCAATTGCCTTAGAGTTCACATTAAAACCATTAAAACTAAATGGAATCTGTCAACGTGGACTTCTTATTTGATGACTTATTTAATGAAGAGATTGTAGTTGTATATGTAAACTGTGAATACTGCCGTGTATATAGATACCGACATATGTGTGCAGTGAAGTATGTTGTCAAGACAGATGGGAGACGTTTGCTTGTTGGAATTCAGTTACCAATGGTGGATATTTTTAGCAACGGAAAAAATCATTAGTTTAGGTGTCAAAACATGTACCAGACGTCAACCAAAATGGATGTTCCAGGTCAATGATCGCTGGGACAATTCCCAAAACAACGTTCAAACAACGTACAAACAACCAAAGAACTAACAAAATATATAAAGCACGAAGATAGGACAAATTCTTGCAAAGAAAAGCTTGCACTGATGATGAAAAACGTAAAGAATGCTCTAGGCGAATGGATGAAATCAGTATCCAGATTGTGTATCATACAAGTTTATCAGTTGTCAGTGATCGAAATATGTATCTCAGTTTCGCTTTGATCGCAACTGTTAATTTTTCCAACGTGGGGTTCTAGTCCAACACGATAAAAAACACTGGGAGAAAAGTTTGGAGTCAAAAGTCTAAGTTACACGACTGAGACAATTCAACTCGCAAAAATGATTCGTATGTCCCGATCAGCTGAATCGTGAAGAATTAGTTCAATTGCATATAGGTTTTGGAGTCAGTTGACTCAAGCTTTTCTTTCAGTGTATACTGCCCCTTACCCAGGTGCATTTGACTAAGTGGGAAAAATAACCACTGATTTACACACAACAGCGCTATATCCTGAGTGTCTTTATTGCACCTATATGCATGCTTTAATCAATCAGTCAGTCACTCTATCATTCTATCTAACCCTCTACACGTCGTCTTACATGCCCTGTCTTCACGTATGTGCTAAATGTAGCACTCGTTCCCCCATGAGGCTGAATCCACCTGTTCGGTTTACTAATCTGAAATTTAGAAACGGTGTAAAGACGCATTTTGTGACGAAGCCAGGGCTGTGTGGCTGTAGTCTCCGGATTCGGCAGTGCTCTGTAGACTGGCTTCGTTAGCATTACCCCTGTGTCTTTGAGGGTCTGCTAAATGGCGCGTAGGCCGCTGGAAGAGATTTCGAGTATATGTTACCAGCTTACATGTATCTAGTTCTCGGTCAAACTGAAGTCGTTTGCATTTTCGAGACGCTCCTTTGTTTGTGTGACCGTGTCCGTGACACTGCACCCACATGTGCCAGAGCTCTTCCGATATCAGCAGGTCTCACTGCACTCTTTTTCGTTCAATAATTATGTTCAGAAAAACTCCAAAATTGAAAATCACGCCCCCACCATCCTCTTCCCCAACTGATTGTAAAGAGAACTGTTTGAGAAAGGTAAATAAATTCAAGTCGCTGTGAGTTCAAGTCCAGCTCATGCTGGTTTCATCTCCGGTTGTACATGGGAACGTCTGGCAGCAGCCTGCGGATGCACGTGGGTTTCCCCCGGGCTGTGCCCGGTTTCCGCCCACCATAATGCTGGCCGCCGTCGTATAAGTGCAATATTCTTGAGTACGGCGTAAAACACAAATAAAATAAATAAATAAATAATCCAAGGTCTAAATACTACACGTAAAATGTCGCTATTATTTTGCACTGTCTGTGCTATACCACTGTTTTTGTCCTTCTTTGTCTTTTGTTTTGATAAAGAAAGGTATCGTATTCAAAGCTGATTTCTGTAACTTTGTATACTTTCTGGGTGTTTTTCGGTCTGCTACCCGTCATAGCTGAATGATATGAGAAAGAGATGACCTGAATCAGTATACATTTATACCATAAACACCATAGTTATGTTAACTAATAATACATAGGTTACTTCTATACCTAAGGTCAAAAAAATAAATTTCAGGTTAAAAGCACATCAAATCCATGATCATCGCAAACTTTTGGTGATACTGGTTACAAGCATGTAGGCCTAGATGTCTATATCAAAACGGCCACATTCAACTCAGCTGCGCTCTTATTCTACTTGTATTAGCTTGTGTTAATCACAATTAAAAGTTGGACTTGTTTAATGAGCTGTATTTGCCTTGACCAAACTCTCCAGTCTGCGGGAAAGGCATCCAACACGTCGCTGTACTATTTCTCTAATCTCTCTTTTCCCACAGTAAATCGTCTCAAGGGGTGGGGCGTTTCCCAGGAGTCTTTTCTAGGTGATAACGTGACAGGCGCTGTTTATACCTCCCTTCCTGACGTGGGCTTACCACCGGGGAATACACTCGCCCTTCTTTCCTGGGATTATCAGCAGGACAAACCTGTCGATGAACTTCATTAGGCTACTGATGTAAGGCCAACAGTCAGTGTAAATTCACGACTGTCAACAGATCGAAACGGTTCGATCATACACAAAACAATTACAAAGTTTGAAGGCATGAAAGTACTGACTTTTCGTCTTCTTGACTTACAAACGCTATTAGTAGCGTAACATTACACTACAAAGATGTGTTAATTCATAATCACTTTAACAATTCATGATTTATTTCCACAAATATGAGAACAGATTTGCGTTAAGTAGTGTTTTTTTTGTCACAACGCCGGGCCCAACAATACACACATTATCAACCTCATTGTTTTATTGAGTTTCTAACCACACGCTGAAGAAACAGGTTTCACAATCTCAGCATCGATATTTGTTGATCCTCGTGTTGGTTTCTTCCACACTTGTGCCGTATGCGACAGTGTCTAATTCTGGATATTCAATGATGGCGTTGGAATTCAGTGTCACATGTAAATCACATGGCCATGCTCTTTTATCGAATGCTGAAAAAACTTCATTTAACAGTTTCTGCCACCCTTATGTACCCGTTATAGCCTTGACTTTGTGAAATTGTTTACTCTCGTCTTTGGCAGACAAATAATTGGATGACTGATTGATTAATTGTTGCTAAATAATAATTCAAGAGTTTTTCACACAGGATTTTGCGTCAAGTTGTATGGGTGGAGGAAACCGCAATGGTCGGGTTAAACCACTGACCTTTGCCAAGGCACTGACGAACTATTCGCGTAAAAGGCCCTATAAGAGCGCAGTCGACCGGAGTTGCCCGTGACTTCATTGTCACTAGGCCCCAAAATACGAACTCAGAAAGCGGGTGAATCCACAAATTCCTAGCCCAAGGTCGGGATTGAACTCACACCGTGTAATTACTTGTAATTAATTGTAGCTCACTTTTGAAAACTATAGCCGGAACTTAAAGGGTTGAAATACACGACTTCACTGGCATATCTAGACAACCCAAAACGAGGAAATTTACAGAAAACACTCGACTTCAATCTCATTATAAAAATTACAAGAAAGCGGCATTAAGAAAGAAACATTAACAATTCTAACAAGATGTTGGTGGTACAGGAAGAACTTTTTATGTCATTAGGTTTGTTTGCTTTCTCCTCTTTCTTAACAATCGTTTTAATTAAATAAGTCTGTGTGGAATCTTCTCATTGCAGCCAATGTACAAAATTCCCTCATCCTGAAAAACAGTATGATTTTACCCAGATACTGACATGGTGAAATGGCCTTCCATTCTAATATGCAGTCGGTGTTGGTGGAAAACCTACTTACGCATGCGCGCCCTAACATGTCGGCGCAAGCGAGCTTATGGTGATTACACGATCCATTTCGACAACAAGATTGTGTGTTTACATTAGATCATCTTGTCAGCGACGTCAAAATGAGGCCCCTAGCTCGACCTGTAGACAAACACCCATGCAGACTGATAAGGAACATCCCATTCAATCTTTGTCAACCAAAATTTTCCTAGTCATAATCTAACGTAGAAAAATACCAGCAGTGCATACAGTATCCGTGTTAACGGTAAAAAGCTGATCACCTTTCCTCGAATCACCGAGAGAACGACACGTATCCGAGTTGAACATGTAACAATGTTATAGGCTTGGGTAGATTTGTTTTTCACCGAATCCGTTTATTCAGAATTCCTGTGCATCAGACAAACGGCTCGATAAAAATTGTGATTACCGGGAATCTACTACGACGAAGCTGGGAATATATTGAATGGACACGCCGTTCACAAATGTCTAAGTTCCTCGAGAGGACTGTAGCTGGAGTAAAGTCGTCGGATATTTGATCTCTCCTCAGGCAAGTCGGCGTTCTCACAGCTCGACTTGTGTGTAAGTCAGTATGTAGATTACATCGTGGATGTGTTTACAAGTGTTATCTTTGTGGAATTTATTTCTATATCAAACAATACTCTGTTTTCGTCAGTCGAGTATTTTTTCTGGTCAAATACTTTTCTGCAATCACCAATAAGTTTTGTCAGCCTGTAGCAACCATGCGTCGGACTTATCCATATTTTTCATGTACAAGTGAAGCAATCAAGTTTTTGTCGATACTATCCGCTTCCTTATCAAACTCTCTGTCTGGTACGCCCTTGGAGCCCTTTCCATTTTCTGTACATTTATTCATTCCAAAAGTCCGGAATTCCCGTGAGTCATGGTTTAAAGATTCCTCAAAACACACGCCCTAAAACGTGCCGAATGAATTAAATCGGATTACGTTTACTCAATTACAAACTCTAACTCTTTCGACGAGGAGGCGAGAAACTGCGATGCCAAACCGCAATGTGCCCGTGAAGAGTGGCGGCGGCTTTATTGTAATCTGATTTGGCATGGAAGTTGTTTATTTTATCCCCTTTTGCCACCTTTAAGACAAATTTTCAGGCTGCAGTTTGATAGCTTTTGTCCTAACACTAAAGTAGTTTTTTATGAAATCGCCTGCTAACACCTGAGAATTGAACGAGTAGAGCTTGTCCACGGATTACAATTGGACAGCGGATAATAAAGAAAAAAAATGTAAATTAAGATGGGAGATCAACGGACTGGAGTTTAGGTTATAGCTTCAGGACTAACGGGTTAATGTTGATTTCTTCATCATTTCCTAGGATGCCGTATTTTGAATGTCATCTTGGAATATTGCGATGCCAAGTTCGTCGGGACCCCCCCCCCCCCATGACCTACATTTTACACGCTGTCAAATTGTGACATAATACACTGGTCTTTCACAAAATAGAGTCCTTTTGCAAAATCTGTAGCTTTACATTTCGTGTAAAAGCATTTTGGCGAATCTTTGTACAAATGTAAGGCAAACAGCTACAGACTATTGGTGCCTTTCAAGTTTTCATGTCATTTTATTTAAATTTAATCCTGTTTCATTTCATTTATTCATTTTTCAAGGACAAATTACAACAAAAACATACCAAACCAAAATTACCAGTAACAAGATCTGTGTGACAGAAGTATAATTAATTTACGAGCGATACTGGGTGGGGTTTTACGGTGAATATGAATATTTTATTTATTTTGGCGAATGTATATTTGTTATGTAGATGAGGTTTTGTCAATTGCCGGTAGTTACATATATGGTGGAAAGATACACGTTGTTCCCCTGCTCACTTGATTGGAAGTCATGATGAGCGTTTCATTGTAACAGCGCAAATAACTCCTATGCTTCAGCGCTTTTGAAGAGTGGGAAAGTCTCTGCATCAAATCCTGGGTGAAAGAGAGAGTAACGGGGAAAGTCACATTACAGAATTCAATATCCCCTCACACACAGCCGTCAAAGTCGATCTGAGCGTTTACATTTAAATGTCTCCAATTGTTGTTGCCTGCGAAAACGTACAACACGAGGTTTTCAGTCGTGTCGAAAATTGCAGGGAAAAATTTGGGAATCATGCGGTGTGCTATTTCAACCGCGAGGCGACACTCATGGCTGACATACCAGATCGCATCGCACCGTCTGCTGTTTCTCGGAACACACAGGTCTTTGTGCAGCCGGCATTTGTCCGGCTCCTCCATACACAACAAAATTCTCGCTAAATTCTCAAACTTTTAACCTTTTTGCTAAACCACTATAAAATCGAATGCAGCCGTCGATTACCTTTTTTTTAACAGGTAACCGACAAATGTTCCATTGTCCTATCTTGTTGAAAACGAAACTGCCTTTGGGTCTTTGGATGGATATTGAAAAGCCAAGGTTGTGGGACATCAAACTAAGCCCTATTATTACCATGAAGGGAAAATATTCGAATTCTACAATTATGTGCACTTCAGCTTCAGCAATAGTGAGGATAGAAAAGTAGGAATGTGTTCCTTATTTTGTTCGTTGCTCAAGTGAATTGAACGTCCCTGACAAGTGCTAATCATCAGGTCCAATATTCCGGATTAAGTGTCCTTAAATTAAAGTATTTACAGAAATCTCTAAATTCATGTTAAGTTTCCAGGATCACATTCGTTTCTATTCTTCAAGTCTCCGTATAGGTGATATTCCGGCAAGGATTTGTGACAGAAAGCTATGAAATCATAGGTGGTCTTCTCCATTCCTCTTAAACCGGACTCCGTAACATGATGCTTTCATGAACAAAGAAGTCAGATTATGGGAAGTGGCAGATTTAGGACTTGGGTGTAATAACATTGTTTTATTATTAACATGATCAAAGGTTTACACGTATGTCTGCCTGGGAGAACCGATAAGCTGACAACACTTAACTGAATTGAATAAAATTTTATTCGTTGGCATGTAGCATCGAGCTTAGACTGAAAGTATTCAGGGGGAAAATGCGCATCAACACGGTTCTGTTATTTATGCAACATATAACTTGCTAGTATTTGCATGTATTAAGCCGTGAGATTTACTCTGTTTCTAACTTTATTTTCCGGCAATACTGCTTGTATGAATTAAGCCATGCTGAAACATATCTAATGGCAGTGTCAAAATTTTGTTTGAAACTCCACATATCTGTAATATTGTTTGTACCTTGTGTGCTATGCATGCGATGCCAACAAACGAAATGATTCTTTTTGAAACACAACACTGTTTTTATCAGCTTTGGATTGGGTTTGCCTTGTGAATGTGTGTTTGTGAATTGACTGACTCTATACACATTTTAAGAATCATCTGACAATGACAATAAAATAGATACCACTAACAGTTTTTTTGCACCACACCTTTGAACAAAGCTTATAGTTCCGTGGCAACTTTAGGATTGTCTCCAAACTTGTACAGCGAAGAGCTTCTTTGGGTTGGAATTTTAATTTGGAGCTAATTTGGAGCGTCTAATGTCAATACGGATCGAAATTACCGTGCCATACTTATTTCCTTCTTAGCCGAGATTCTGAACTTCACAAATTCATTTGATACGGAAAAGACTATTTGTTGAATTGCGCTCGAAAAAAAGCAATTGGCCGAGTTCCTTAAAAGCTTAAGGAACTGGTCACAGATTCAGTACACAAACTAAGTCGTGTTTTTAGATCTGTTGGAAAGGATGTAATACTGTTGTCTGAATTTGTTTGCAGGTTGCTTCGATATAGTCCACCCTTGTCCGTCAATAATATTTCTTCTTTCATTGTCATGGCCCTAATCGAAGACGGCGACTGGGTAATATTGAGAACGTGGCTCGATATGGAAACCAAATATTTAACGCTCTAGAAAAACACCAACAAAAAACGATTGTGTCATTAAAATGAACTGTTTATTTTAAACAGTAATCATCTTATCGCAGTTGTTACATTCATATGTGAGATCCCGCTGTTTGAATTAAAAAGTTGAATGTTCTCCCAAAGTTGTATAGTCTGTGTCGATGACAAATCCATCGTTAGCACCACTTTACCTTTTAGCGATTAAAGAAAGCTCGTAATCTGCACTTGAGTAACATTCACCTCATGGAGGTGACACAACCCTATTGTTTTGCGTATATGGGAGATTGCGAAATCCTTATAATGTTGTGCAACGCATGAATATGCAGAGAAGAGGATTTGGTTGTCACTGACATAACGAGTCTGTAGCCAGTGGCAAAGATGGAGTCATAGTTATACATAAGACCGGATCAGAGCCACCGAGGCAATGTTTAGGGACCTGACGATCATAACCCATCCCATGTCCTCTCAACCTGGTTTAAAATCCACCTGACGTGTTTACAGACAGCATAGGTGTTCAAATGAAAGCCCGAAGCTGCTCAGGTTCTCACCAGTGCTTGAGGCTGGCGAACCGATTTTCGATATCATTTATCGTTTAGGGTTTCTTTTGAGATCCTATTCTCATAAAGCTATATCACAGTCTACAATAGTCTGTGTGTGAGAGGGAGAGAGAGCCTGTGTATAGACGAAGACTGAATCGAGACAGGGTTGTGTCAAAGGTCCGACCAGCAAGACCCCGTGGAAGACAGAGCCGAAATCACGGGACAGAGGTTTGCTCTTCGCGCTCCTTCGCCCCGCGGATCAATACAGCCCGGGGATGCAGGGGGAAACAGGGTTGGCAGTTGACAGAGTCGGCTAACGGAGTCCCTCCTCCCCCCGTATTGGAACACGTTACAGGCCCCACTCCATTTGGAAGCTCCCACCGATCAAGCCAACCAACTGCAGCGAGCTCCCTACTTTCAATATTTATCGAACTGCCAGTGCAGGGGGTTGAAACACTTGCTGCAGAGAAGGCTGAAGGAAAGTCTTACAAGCTGAGCTGAATCAAGGGACTAGTCTAATATCGGGGGCCTTACCGTACCCCCGAAACAGGTGCCATATACCAGCTTTAATACCATACTTACCTACCTACCTACCTACCAGCAACACCACAACCTAGTATTTGGTGTTACCTGTCACCTGGCTGATCAGTTACTGTCAATTTGAATAGTCGACAAACAGCACGTTCACCACATCATCAGCGAAGCTCGGCGTTTCATGCTGGGGCCCTATCGAGCAGGGTTACGTAGGTTTCCATAGGCCCAAGATTTGCAAGGTAAGGCCCTTTTCTCGAATTTTGCTTCACTGTTTCGTAATAACTCCAACAAGGTTCTCGTCTTTGGTAATCCATAACCTTAGATAAAATATGTTGACTTCTATTTCACGTTCCAAAAATAGCCCAGGGCAGTGCAAAAAGGTAACTGAATATCGGATTCGGTTTGCTTATGAAGAGACAAATCAGCACAATTTCTACATCTGACATCATACTTGCACTCCATTCGATGCGACAAATGTCAACTGAGTTAAAGTACATTAGATACCCAAAAGCTACAGCTGGTCAGTGATATAACTGACTACGACTTTGTGCTTTTGAAAGCTTCATCAGGGCTCACGTGCAGTTACAGTGTTATAGTGCAGTCCAAACCTTTGTAAATTCTAGACAGAAATATACCATGCCTGTTTTAACTAAGATATTATATTCCTTCATTACTTCATCAAATTAAATTAAGTAATACTCCAGGTGTCAGTTGTTCAGTACTGTATGTCTAATTAGCCAAGTTTCTTACTGTCTTGACTACAGTCTATCTGTTCTTGCGCTGGAAGGAGACTAGTATTTAAATTTTAATTTAATTAACTTTTATCACTTTTTAGCTAATCAGCTTAATTTAAATTTAATTTAAAACTGACGCGAACAGGGAATCAGAAGTAATCAGATGTGTTATTCGTGTACATTTGAGATTGATAGAAATCAGGTTGTAATGTCTGTTGAATATAATTTTGCAATATTTAGTCAGTGTTAATGACGGATGTTACTAATTTCTTGGCTGATGTGTCACTGCGCGCAAATTCGCAGACAAAACATGCAGTTCACAACAAGCAATTGCATTTGAAAACAGGCCATAAGCGTGAGGTTTCAAGAACTAATTTTTATATATGCTAGCGATGTACATTCTCAATCCAAACATAGATAAGATTGTGGTAAACTTACTGTCATCTGATCAGCGTGAAATAAACGTGTCTGAGATTCCACTGTGCCGTTCAACATGTCAACCCGTGTTGTGCAAATGAGGATAAGGTAATAAAGATCCCTGTTTATTGACCATTTGCCTTGACACCAGTCGCTCTTCCAGAATCTTTGAAGACCTTTAATCGTTTTTTAAGTGATGATATTCCCAAATTAACATTAGTGGATGAAAAACTAGCATCTTCAGCGGTTTCAGCATTTTGAAACACAAGTGGGCATTTCTCTGACAGTTCCGATTTCAAGAAAGTCGACTGTTGGTCTTTAATTCTGTCACTTTATACTCTACAAACTTTTACATACATTAGACGTACGTTGTATTAAAATAGAATTAAAGGGATATGATAACTTCTAAACATATTTAGCGTAAACTATTGCACGCCACAAATGTCCACTTGAAGGCAGTCGCACTGATTTTTAGATTAAGTCATCCACTGTATGTTTTTCCATGAGAAAATCGGTTAATTTCATTTCTAGTTCTCTGTTATTGTAAGCTAGATGATGATCATACTCTAACCATGTCATAATGATTTTTCCATTCACAAACAGGAAGTTTCCGTCTTTTGTGTGCATTAGTTTTCTTTTGGAGGAATTTTTTTGTACACGCAACTTTGTATTATTGTTTGCCTCAATACTTCCGCGATGTGATAGTCCTGTGATAAAGCACGCCTCCAGGGTTAAGACAACCACGAGGAACTTTTTACCGGCGAGCTTCGGGCGGTGAAATTGGCCCATTATAAAGATACAGTATTCATCTAAAACTCCCAAACCTGGGAACTTCCTATTTATTAGGGATTGTCACCGATCGCATGAAAAGTTCTGAGTAAACTGTTAAAGACAATTTCACAAAGGTGGCCTTCGAATGTGGAAAACTCCTTTCTTGTGTGTGTAAAAAAACGACGACGAGTGTAAGTTGTTTGTCGACATAAGAGATCTTCACTGCTGGAGAAACAAACCAATATACCTTAGCAACCATCATTAGACAAAGTATAGTTATTTTTCCTTAGGATATATTTTTGAGCAGAGAATGGGCAACTGTTGAAGTAGTAGCCTTAACACACTAACAAAATTCTAGGTAGAATCATTTGATTTCGGCTCGAGGGACAAACTTGGCAGTAGGATGGGCTTGTAACTTCACCTCATCAGAGGCAGGCTTACCGCGGTGGGATTATGAACGGCTCTCAGCTTGCCGAGAGACTTCTTGTGCGATTTTCCTCTTGGCTAGCTGCATCAAACTTCTTTCCGAAAAGACATAAATCTTTTGGCGATCTGTATGTACACTGCCTGGCCTTTATTGGCCTAAGTACAAAAAAGCGAAAGCGGGTAGATTGCAGGAACTTAGTTAAAGAGAAGATTATACCGCAAACATCAGATTGGCTCGAATCCTTAAATCTGTTGCGGGTAAGCGAGTAGGAGTGGGGATACCTAACAACTAACATTTTCCAAAAGAAAGCAATATAACCCAGCTGTATGAGACATTAAAAATATGTTTGTCTTAATTAAAAATAGTTTTTAATTGGCATCAATTATAAAATGTATTTATTTATTTTTTACTTGGTGTATTACGCCGTACTCAAGAATATTGCATTTATACGACGGCGGCCAGCATTATGGTGAGAGGAAACCGGGCAGAGCCCGGAGGAATCCCACGACGAGATGCAGGTAGCTGGCAGACCTTCTCACGTTCGGCTGGAGAGGATGCCAGCATGAGCTGGACTTGAACTCACAGCGACTACATTGGTGAGAGCCTCCTGGATCAGTACGCTGCGCTACCGCGCTAACCAACTGAGCCACGGAGGAAACGTAGTTTAAAGACAAGTCTGTAAGTAATTCTACACCAGTAACACCTGAAATATTTCATTTAACATCATTGCTTTTTTACCTAATCCTTCTCAAGCCTCGGTGTTAAGGTGCGTGTGATTTGCCACTATTTAAGCATTTACATGAAGAGTTAAAATAAAACTCTATACTGAGGTAATTTACAACAGGCCGTATTTCACTGGTTGCATGTGACCATTTGCAAATTATTATATAGCTGCTCAGGTTTTACTCTCTAAGCTGTAAGTCTTTTATTTTATATTCATGTTGTAAGGGACAAAGCAGCGATGTAAAACATTTTCTGGGTGATATACGGTGACCTAAGGTTCCTGTCACTCTGTGACCCAGGTCAAGGCTGAACGTTATGCATGTCATACATAAAAGCCTGAATGATTTCTGTTATTCATATCTGTAGTTGGTTCCTAAACATGTCTAGATTTCGAGAAAAAATAAAGCTGCAGTATGATTTAGCCGGCGTTGCAGGCTGAGATCAAATCCGGGTGTTAACCATAGGAGGCACCGGGTCAAGACATCTGCACGTCTGTCTCTGTTGACAAATAATCTTTAAAACACCTCCCCCTTGTGAAGACAAAGCATGGTTTGTCCCCAGAGTCGCCTTTCTCTGGCAAGTCTGCCCAGTTGTGCTACTAATAACAGCAGTGAAAGTCAATAAACAGTTGTATGGATACAACTGCCCCATTCGAAATGCCTTGTGTACTACTACATGCAATGCAAGGTCACAGACCGCCTAAACGTTGATTACAGAGTCAATGGGAACTGGACAGGTGCTACACCGATGCTATGCGTTGATACTTGGCCAATTTAGCTAATCCCCACCCCTCACCCTCCCACAGTGTCCTTATGGGACGTGTTTACGTTCTACTCTTTCCCATGGTGGACAGTATGAAAACTATCAGAAATATCACACTCGATATGCTCTTTTCTTTCTTTCTTCCCCACTGCATATTCCAGTTAATTTAGCCTTCTCACGACACGTCTCAATGCCCCTACCTTGAAGACTGGGTTTATTCAAAGGCCTAATTGTGCCCAAAATATGACAATAATTCCAGGTGCGATGCGAAACCCAGGAGATGTTTCAAGTCCAGGCGGGCTTAGTGCCAAAATTCCAATTACCAGTCCGTCTGCCATCAGATGGGCTGACCTTGCGCTTGCTGTCGCCGCAAGCATATCTTGTCTGGCAGATAATCAAATCGTAAAACTATGCAATATATCTCATCAGCGTTCGAAAGGACGTCTACAACAAAGTTAAAAAAAGCTGAATCCAAAACCCAGTTGTCAAGCTCTGCTGAAATGACAAGAATCTATGGAGCAGCCTGCGCATTCATCTTTCTCTTTACGTCATTGATGGATGGTGAGTGCCGGAGGGCGGTCCTCTGGACAAGGTATGTTTTACCTCATAACAGCTCTTTGGCCAGTGATGTGAACGTCGGACTTATGACACCTTCCCAGAATGTTTGGGTTAGCCATACCACTGACATCGTTGTAGAATCTCGCAATTTTGCGGGATACAACGGGAGACACAAGAACAATATGGCAAATCTTTGACCTCTATTTCTGTATTACAGACGCCTGTAAGTTTTGAAGACAACTTGATAATACATCCCAAGGACTGTATCCCACCCAGTTTGTGTAAGTTGAACAGGGAACTAGGGCTCAACTTGCCGAAACTGGGCTTGGAACTTTATCTGTGTCCCCCATATACTTTACTATTCTGGCGTTACGATATTCTGAACGTAGTATCGTCATGCTACCTTTGCAATATTTATAACGTGGCCTAAAACCACAGTCATTTATTTTGTACCTGTATTGAATAATAATACAAATAATATAGTACATAATTCAAAGCACCTGAATATTAAGTATTATTCCATTAGATGAAGGTTGAATACAGATACTTTGTGTAGAACCACATTGTTATGATGTAGACCTTATTTTTGTTCCCCACTCTTTTTAGTGAGTTTGTTTTTGAAAGTTGCTTTTGAATAATCCGATAATATATCGGTAAGGAATTCTCCTGCAGAGGTTGATAACAGCTTCATGAGTTGCAAGAAGATTCAACGCCATGATTTGAATTAAGCGAATGTGGTTGTGTGGATTCAAAGGCCACAGGGCAGAAAAGAATTTGTAGTAGTACATTCAAGCAAAGCTACGTAACAGTTGTTATGTGCAAATGTACATAGGGTTATTTGCTCAGGAGTTATCCTAGCACTGGCTATGAACATAAACTCGGTAACCCGTTAGACTGGACATTTTTTCTTGACTAGTTTGATGAGCATTCAACTTTACGCGGTACGTAATGGCTGGAGCGACCTTGCCATGTGGAAACCGTCCTGGTAGCCTTGTCGTAAGAGCGGTAATACTTAGCGCCATGTAAAGCAGTCCAGATACGTATACACAAGTGGCTGTGACAACAGAGCCCCTTGTTAGCCTTTTATGATGGTGTTTCCTGGTTCTGTGACTACAATGACGGCTCGGCACTTTACCCAGCGGACGAAGTTTGTGAGAGGATTTCGGGAAGAAAACATTTGTTGTGATGATGCTATGCGAAAGGTGTACAGTTTAACCGAGCAACGCGTTCTCACCTTGGTGTCAATCGAGCGAGAAAACTCTCTCGTTGTTGATCATGCACTGGGCCAAGTAACGATCGACACAAACGCTGTCTAAATCCTAAACATCTAACGCTTTCGTCTTAAAGAGAAAAGTTTTCTATTTTATATTTTAAGCACCAAAACAGACCCTTCAACAATGTCCATGGGCTTGTCATCAATAAAACGCAGGCGAATAACATTGGCTGGAGCTTTCTCCAAGGACGAAGCCTACACACTGTCATCTTCCCTGTTAAATGGACAGAAACTATTTTGGCGTTCTTAAGGATAAAAAGCATATTCTGGGGATTTTTTGTACCCTTGAGGTGACGATAATCTTCCACATAAAAGGATACCTATAACGTAAGACGCACTTCAGAAGAAACGAGGTATATTTATATGCATAGTTAGCGCCTTATGTTTGTAGGTTGAAATGATCATTCCTTTTGAGACAAACAAGTCGCAATTATTAAATTTTAAAAGCTGACAGTTAACTACTTCAGCAATACATAAACCCTCTTTATATTACGTCTGGGAGTTCCAAGAGTTTTGTGTGTAGAACAGTTCCCACCCCACTTCAGTTCCTACAAGGCAGATTTAGACAGAGACATCATGATGCCAGTTCAGCACAAGACAGGACCGGCATGCAACACGACATGGAAAGCACCACCAAGTGATGAAGCTACCGAGCATGGAGCGAGCAATATAACTCTCTGAGTAATACGCTTGGTGTCAAACGCGAATACAGGAATTGAGCAACATATTATTTGATTAAACCACGGTAAAAGACCACAGCATAGAAAGTAAAAGCAGAGCAGCGATGTGCAGTGTGGTACAGTTGACAAATAGCTACACGTAACCTGTGAAACATGGCCTCTTGTCAATTTACCCCAGTTATGACTCTCTTCTAACTGTTCATGTAAAGGCTTAAATGGTAGCAAATTAAGTGCCCCCTAGCACCATGTCTTTAGCAAAATTCGGTAAAAAATTCGGCTTTTGATGTTGATTCCAATATTCCACTGGTACAGAATTACTGAAAATGTGACGTTGTTACCACACTAGCAACATTAAAGGACCGTTTATGCCCTGTTCATATCTTTGAGAACTTCTTAGCAACTCTCTTTTATAACAACGGCTATTTTTGTTAAACTTATTTTTTGTAGCTTACAACTTTGAGATGTTTTGCAAATTGTTCTTGCAAATTTTGTGCCGAAATGTTCATTTTAAGAACTGACACGACACAGAACTGGGTCAACGCTAATCAATGGCGTAGTTAAACTTAGTAGATATTTGCTATGGGATGTAAGAAATCGACAGTGCTAAAGTAGAGGGGATGCTCCGTGAGGGAACAGGCTGCCGTGGGAAGGGATGGAGTTATTATTAGCTTAATTGGGCTTTATACAGAAGGCCTGGGTAGAGCGCCCGGTAAGCCTTCGGTATAATACAGACCTCTGGTCGCTGTTCCCTGTGTCCGTTGGAAGCCTACATCCACTACTGATATTCAGACTTTGCTCTCTTTCAGTTGTTAGAATGTGTATTTAACAAATCTGACCATATTTTATGTTATTTACTTGGCTGCTTTAAAGCGGCTGATTTGTGTACGAGCAGTGTAAGATTTTTTATCTTTTGTTTGGCAGTCGTTACTTGTCTAGTCTTTTTGTTACCATATGGCACTGTCTTCGAGCCGCCATGATGATTTCCTATTGTTAACTGTGTTGTCACTTTTTCCTAAATCCCATGTCCGTCCCATTTTCTGTGGTCAGGAATTTCAAACATAATCCTGCAGAGGACAATGTATGCCGCATTTCTGAGTACGCAACACACAGCCAACTTAGGTATAATAAAGGGGAATCCAGAACATTTGATAAGGAAGTTTGGACTCAGTATATATGTGACTGACGTAAACATGTTAGAATATAAGGTTCCAGTGGTTACGCGGACTGACCGGGGTATTGCAAAGAGCGACACACACCTAAGGGCCTTCAAGAATGAAGAAGAGGCCATCTTGTCCAAAGGGCCTTAACCCGTAATTTTCTTTGCCATTCCCTGAGATAGATCATGGTAAGCCAGGTCGCCGGTAAAGTAATACACCTAATCCATGCGGGGTGACAACTTACAACATACCACGGTTAGGTGAAAATAAGGAGATTCCACCTCTTTGAAGTTGTCACCTTTCCTTGACAGACGATAATCCAGCGTTTGTGTCTCCACTGATTTGTAGATGTCTCTAGTGTCTCTTGCAATAAGGCCTTTGCTTACCTCAAGCTCATGTATATCAGCACCTTGGACAGAAGTAAGTTTTTTTTTCCCAAAGTGATGTCGAGCTATTATCTGATACCAAAACGCTTTGCTTCATTGACAAAAGCTATTTATTGTTATAAATGATACTATGAAAAGTTGAATGTTTAGCTTTTCAAGGTAAATTTATGTCGAACTTTCATTCAGAGATTGTTTATTATCACTTTTTCACCTCTGAGGTAAAAAGGAAAAGTTATGTGATCTACACTGGCGATACCGTTAATTTTCACAACTAATTATACCAAAAAATAAAATTCGTTATAACAGGGATAATGTGCAAGTATTTGATGATTTGAGAAGCTCATAAATCTATGCAGTGCACATGAGACCTATACAGAATTTTGATCCGATAGGGTCACTGCAAATTGTCGAGTATTTCGTAATCACTGAAGTATGAGTAATCTTGCTGGTGTGTGAGAGCTTGGTAATTACTGGTACATGAGTATTGGTAATTACTGGTGGTTGCGTAGTTGGTGAGATCAGATTCATCTTGCAGATCGATCAACTTTGATTCCTTTCGGCATTGAGGAATAGATGTCTTTGCCATAGAAGCCTCATAAAAATTAGACATTTACGATTGTTTAACTTTGGAATAATGTCAGGCTATCGATCATAACAGAATTGGATGTGTAAAGAGTAATAAATAGTGCTGTTTACTTTACACATTAGGCTCCGTGTCGAACTTTCCATTGTATAAGAGACGAGCTCTGCGTTTCCTTATGCAGCTTATTTTGAACTATCGATTTCGTATAGCTGACCTTGAGAAGCGTGAAGATAAAGACGACCCTGTCATATTATCTGCTCCTATCAAAACCCTGAGTAAATGTTTACATCTCGGCATATTTTTAATCTAACCACGGAGAAGCGTTCCGATGAGCCTATATTCTCGCCCCACCCTGATATGTTGAACATCCCCTGGTCTCTTGACCGGACCTGCGAACGCGGCCCGGCTTACTCAAACAGATATGTATGTGATATTTAGACTGAGGCAGATTACCTCCCTTGTAAATGGGCTGGAAGCGTGGCTGCACACGTACCATTGTGGGCAGCACCATACGGGACAACGCGAGGAATGTTGGCCGAGGAAGGCCGATGTTCACCGTAACAAATATCAAATAAAAGGAAACTTTTCACGTTTGTCTAATATTGTGTACACTCGGATCTTCACATTGTCCGAGCTGTTTGCTGACCGCTGGTCAACGGAACATCAATATCAAAGGCTACACCCCGTTAAGCGGGGTATAACAAAACCGGGAAGTGGTCAAGCCGACATGAGCGACCGATGCTATAGTGGATGCCCAAGGGAAGAATAGGATTGTTAGTTTACTCCAACAATTTTTACTCCGACTGCAGTTGTGACATACAATGTAATCAAAGATCTTAGACAAAACGTTAATTCTCATTTTTGTCGTTTTTTCAACATTAAAATCCATACATGTATTGTTTTCATCTTATTGTTTATTGAATAAAACGACACCACAGCATTTTGAGTAATTTTAGACCAATTCTTTTTGAACATGTGAACACTGCTACTGTTCAAGCCTTAATATTAGCGAGAATCTGTTATATTAGTCCCAGTTAGAATAAAACTTATAACTGATGCAAATTGACAAATGGCCGGATTTCGACTACTGTCGCTGCTCTGCGTTGACTCATGGTGTTGTAGGCTTTTAAACCTTGCGGCTATAATTCCATCCAGGTAAGATAAGTTACGAAAAGCTAAAATACAGGCGTCCTGATCACCTGAACATGTTTTTGTAGCGTACAGATTTGATGTTAAAGACGCCACACTGGAAAAGTGCAAGTTCCAGGTTAGCAAATGGAAGAGAGCAGATCTGTATTTCTGAAAGCCAAGATGGGAAGAAGGAAACATTTGTCATATCAACATACATGCAGATAAATATATTTAACGGAAAATATGTTTTGCTGACAATGAAAAATGAAACGAGAAAGCAAATAAATCCACTATGCGTATGTATGCTTGGGATTTTACGTCATACTTAACAATTTTGCAGTCATGTGACGACAAGTCGTTAGGTAGATGTAAATATACTTTGTCTTCTTGAGGCAGGGCGAGTCCATGCCGACAAAGTGCTGCAGCCGCTATATTATCATGCTGAAGACACCCAACATGACACCTCACCCAGTCGCATTATACTGACACTGAGCCTGTTTCTTTGTTCTAATCTCTCAGGTGCTGAGCGCCAAACGAGGCAGCAAAAAGTACCGTTTTTAAAGTCTTTGATATGACCCGGCCTGGGTTTGATCCCAGTTCTTCTAACATGTACTTCTAACTCTTGATACATGCAGATTAGATGTTAGATTAGATTAGATAATTTTAGCCTGGAATTTTCAGTGGACTACTCACTCATTTGTAGGACATTACATGTGTTCAAGAATATCTTCTCATCTTCTTCGCCCTCTGACAAAGAATTTGTATTTCCTGTGTAAGGTTTGAAATAGTTTCTCCATGCACTGGGAGATGGATTCGTACATGCCATGCGCTTGGCCCTTCCAGAAATAGCTGATCTGATAACTGGTTGTGGTATAACTTCATGTGTAGATGTTTTCCTATCTGAATGATGCAGACGTGTGTACATTTGTGATCTACGTGGGAAGATCTTGCTGCAACCAACGAATGGTCGAGGGTTTCCCCCGGGCTCTTCCCGGTTTCCTCCTACCATAATGCTGGCCGCCGTCATATATGTGAAATATTCTTGAGTATGGCGTATAACACCAATCAAATAAATAAATAAATGGATACATTTGTGATCGTCGTCTTAAGTCATGGTTGGACATTTTCCGATTTGAAATCATGCAGACGCGTGTACATTTGTGATTGTGGTACAAAGCCATTGATTATTGGGGAAGGTAAGGGAACACCACCACCTGACTTGCTTCACAGAGACATGTAGGGCATGTTTATTCCCCTACTACCTCCCCCCATTCACCCTTTCTTCAGTGTGTACACTATAGGCAGTGTATGCAGATGTATTACTTGAGAAAGGAACCTGTTTTTTGTTTTCTACTCCTGTCTATCTTTTCATGTATTAACCTCAATGCCAATATTAGCTATTAAATAATTTTCGTTAACTGTAATAAAAAAAAGTTTCTGACGACTTTCTTTGGGCAGTATTCAAGTTAACCAGGCAATTGTTAATAGCTCCGCCGTTTTCGATTATTGCTGATTATCCATTAATACCCAATACATAAACATTGGCACGTGTCGTTGAGAGAACAACGATTGTGGATTAGGCCTACGACTAACACAATAACAGCCAAGCACTAACTGAGCCAGCGCAGTTTAGTGTATACACTATATAGGTCTGCAGTTCAAGGTGTTCGTAGATACCCTCAGTACGGAGGCATTAAACGGTCTGATTTATAGAAAACAAAACTGATGTCATGGTCTTACAAACACCTAGAACATACCTCAGTAGCATGCAACATACACAGCTGTAGGGTTACGGTTTGCCAAACCCTACTCTTGTCAACCTGATACGTCTTACGGGCCATGGGCAGACCGCCATTTTGTCTGATACGCCCGTCTGAGGATAACTAAACTAATTAGAAATTCTCACATCGAAATTAAGTATATTTACATGTATATATTGTAACGAGGAAAAGAAAAACTTTCAAAAAACTAATTATACACATCCCTTCAAGCCTTGAACATTCAGAGATGGCCCTTCCTATAGTTCAAAGCGAATTAATTCTTCCTAGAAAGCACAAAGAGATCCCCACTTCGAGTCTATCTTTACCAGGCTCGTGCACATGCTTGTCTGCCATGGTAACGTTGTTTCACCCTAACCTCTTTCGGCCGCCTTTAAAACCAACCTCTGTCACATAAATTACCATCCTTTCGCTGCTTTCACTTCTTTTTCTCAAGATGACCATTGCCAGGGCAATATCTCACAACATGAGAATATTTGATTCCAAAGTATTTTTAGTTGAACTGATAATTTGCAATTTTTTTATGAAAGTGGAATTGACGCAATAGCCACATAGCTTCATGTACAGGTATACATCTAGCTATGCACTAGTAGACTTGTGCAGCTGGAGTCTGAGACCGATCAGCACCGGTGATGAAGAGCTTTGTGTTCCGGGGGACATCTTCCCTGTCCGGTCAGACGACACCTTCTGCCGTTTCCTGCTTGATTAGATCGCCCCGGGTATGTCATTCAAACCTCAGGTGAAACATACAAATATCGGACTGACCAGTCATGGTGCGAAAAGCACGCCACTAATGCAACTCTCCAAATAATTTAATCGAGAGCGTCAATTTTCTCGTGATAATTTAACACGTCGTTCGATTGACTTGTCTTGACGTTTGTCTCCACACGTTTTCTAACAGTGGACCGCCGTATGTTTTCGTTCGGCGAATTCCGTTGAATGTCCGGCAGCTATACATTGATTCCTTCATTAAACATATAAAACTGCAGCAGGCTTAATTCAAATTGCCTGATCTATTGGAATGAACTCTGACCCGTGTTACAGACACTTTGAGGAAGTAATGCAAGATTTCTTTTCTTTGTTTGGCGCAGCGTTTCCGTGCCAAGTCAAAGCCATTACAGAATATGCTTTTTCAAGAAGTCGACTGAGTACAGCTCGCTGAAATAGTTTTGTACAATCTAATGTAATACTTACGGCTCTACGAAAAATTGCTAATCAGCATATTTTTCCCCCTCGCATCGAAAGTAAACTCCTGTATTATGAGAACAATGCATACTCTTGCCTTGAAGAAAGCACCTATGACGTAACTCTCCTGGCTTATCCTATGTAAAGGTTATATACTCTAAATATCGCTTACTAAGTATTTTTTGAACACATAATATTGCTAGAATTGGCATTTCACTTCGCATTCAACCAAAGTTCACAAAGAAACAAAACGTTAATTACTTTATTCAAAAATTACCGCACATAGAGTAAAGCCAGAGCAACAATGAAAGTGAAAGTGATAGTTGTTGACAAATGGTCACACGTAACCGCTGAAATTCTCCCTATTGTCAGCTGACCTCTGTTAGGATTTTATTCTAACTGTTCATGTAAAGTGCTAAAAAATTAACAGCTTACTCCCACCACCTTTCCCAGCAGCGCCATGAGTTAAGCAGAATTAGGTAACAAAGTTTGTGGCGTATCCTTTGAGTGCAGAATCAAATTGATTTCTATGCCAGGAATCATAGTCATGAAATAATGTCGGATTCACGGAACAGTGAAGCAACCATTAAAGTTAGTGATGTATGTATATTTCAAACACAAAATTAAAACCAGGTTTTCTTACGATTTTTAAATCTTAAGCAAGACGTTAAACACAAGGTACACATCATTCATAAAGTCAGTGCCTCAGTTTTAGCCAGCACGATATCAATGTAAGGAACAGTGATGCGTATAAAACAGCACTAATTTTGATTACACACAATGCCAGTGTAGTCCTAGTAACAGACACTCATATACCTCTCGTCATCCACAATGTACGTTTGAGGTTATAAAAACTGCAAATATAAGTGTCATTTCCCAAACTCGTAAGCCATTACTGGGTCACAAGAACCATTTTCTAAATAACTTTTTTATGCAAAATATATCCTTGCACCTTTTGGAAATATGGACGCTAAACTGCGTTTCGTTTGCTTTCGAATTACTTATAAATATGTAAGGTGTTGAGCCGTTTTACCGTACGTATATACCCGCGTGTAGACCAACAAACAACCTTTCTACCCGAAACCGGCCCGTGCTCTAACTGCACTTAAGAAGAGCCGTGCAGTGTTAGCAGGGTATGGAATTCTGTGCATCGTCCTCACACGCCATTCGGCCAAAGACGGAAGTCCCCGCGTGTTAACGTGCCCCTGGGCTGTTTTGTTAGATCCTTGCGTTAGGGTGCACCTCTGATCGCGTCAGGTGGAGTCAACAAGTTTACTCACGCTCAATCAAATATGCACCAATTAAATGATTTCGCCCAACTGGCAACTCGCCTTGTAAACTTCACTGCACTTACACCGACTGCTATCGGTTTTCTGCACGGTTCAATCACTGCCTTTAGCAAAATTATGCGGTTAATTATCGATTCTTTTTGATAAAAACATCGGCCTTTCCTTTCTAATCCAATTTAATGTTTTAATATTTCAAATTGAGACCGCCTTGACATTATGTCTGCCCCTGTGAGACCAGTTGACATAACATTGAATGTAATTCTATTGACAACTCAGACTTGAGTAGTTCTATGTTTATTTTCTGTTCTTAGTCAACATATGAATATTATTAATTACTCACTGATTCCCTTCGTGAGCCCTCTCTCCGCCTGACTCCATCAGTTGTGTCATTCTCGTCATCAGCATGTCACGGTGCATACATATAATTAGGTCGAAAAGGGCATTTTTGGCTATTGATACGGAGGTAATCGTTAACTTTTTGAAAATTAGAAGCCGTTTATTTTACACGTGTAGAGACTATTCACAGTGCAGACAATTGCAGTAGATTTTCGAGCGCTGAACTGTTCACTTCACGAATGTTCAAGGGATAGCCTATAATAGACATATCGTTTTTCCTTACCATGTGAACAGAGAGGAAAACTGACAAATTAGTGTACGTCGATTGTTCATTTGAATTTGAATTGTTGACAGTTATGTTCGAGATAAATTTAGTGATATTTGGTTTTCAGTTATGTAGACGCCTCTGTTGGTTTTCACCGGCAATACCATGAAGTTAACACATTCCAAACAATAATACACATAAATATTTTCATTTCAATTCCGCGAGACAGTCCTCATCGCGAAATGCCAAACTGTTTAAAGAGTAAAGCGTTTGGAAAAATGCCGTTAGTTGAAGACAGTCGTGTGAAAATCACGAGAGAAAATTTTTGGCACCAGGGACTGTTTCCGGCACCCGAACCACGTGACCAGCCACGACCTATCCCTGGCAACAAGTGCAAGATGCGGTTTGGGTCAGTTTATCTGAACCAATGAAGCCCATCCGTTGGAGTTGTCAACATTGGTTAAATATTCAGAGACTATATTAAAGAGCGGCTGGCTTAATGAGTAAGGTCCCTTCATCTGCCAGTTCGCACCGTCCATTTGGGGTCGTGTTTTCGGCGATGGCAATGCGAAGTTGACGGAACGTGTTAGTCCACGCTGCGGCCAATTAACCCAGTGTGTATGCGCGGCAAAAACAAACTTCCCCTCGCGAAATTTTTTATAAAAACATCAACACCAGTCAGATTATAAACTTTGGAGCCACAATAAATTCTGTGAAGGGGAGAAAAAGCACGTGATGTGTCCTCTGTGATCCTCGCGGTTTCCCGCCTATTGGCCATCTAGTGTGGATAGACAGACGTGGGGCGGTGCGCATGTTGCCTGACGGAATAACTGACACATCATGGCAGGAGAGGGCTGAGGCGAACTCCCTCCTCTATCGAGAGGAAACCCCGCAGGACGGGTCAGTTGGAGGAATCTGGCGTGTCTAGTGTTAGCAAACATGTCGTTTTCACAGCTCCGCGCATGATTATGCGCTTTTACAGACCTGTACACATTTATTGGAGCATCTGAGTGCAGGTCATGCATATGATGTCATCTCACCCCCACACACCCAAAACCTCCTTCATGGTGGCCAACACTCGGCTTCTATTAATATGTACTACATGCCACTTGTTTCTCACCCTTAAGTTCTTCCGTTTGAATGACACTAATTTCGACACGATTCCCTTGTGTGAGAGTCATCAAAAGTTTTCAACGCCGAGATTTCCCACAGGTGACTTAAGTATAAAAACAAATCAAATGGTTGAGCGCACAACAACTGTAGGATTGTTGTTACCTGTTATCGTTTTGTGATCAGGTCCAATAACTAAGACATGAGCAACTTGACAAAAATTAAGGCATATACATTACTGGATGTCAGAGGTTAAATAACAAACTATGCCTAACCAACATTGTTTTGCTCATCAAACTTTTAGTTATAAATGAAGCTAATTTCATCAACACATTCAGCCAATAGTTTTTCGTTGGATAAGTAACACATCCTCGACTGCAGGTAGAGACTTTGAAGCAATTTGTTGCTATGCTATGCTATGTGTTAAAATTTGTATTAAAACACCATCTTACCGTGTATGGGGGATTATACTGCAGTGTTGATGCTCATCCGATTATCACATCTTCCGTGCTCTTTAATATAATTCACTTTTGTTTCGCATGAAATTTGAAGCTCTTTATAAAAAGTTACTAGCTACTTTATCAACAGCTTTAATAGATACAGCTACAGGCAGAAGGCCAGGCAGACAGATGAACGAGACGGTAGCTTAGAAAGTCTTGTCTTCCCTTAACAGTGTGAATCAGTATTCATCAGAACAGAAAACAAGATTTATAAGTTTAATGTGTTTGCAGCCAAATAATTGCAGTTAAAAGACTAGGTCAGATGTGTCTCTCTTGACTATGAAAAAGACAATTTAAAACAGTATAAATATATGGCATAGGTTCACTAACCACTACCAATTCCAAAAAACTGGCATTTTCAAATCAGTCATCCTTGCATACTCATGACTCCGTTTACCAATAGTAGAGACCTTAGTTAGAAATTACAAGATGAAACTTGTAACTTCAAAGAACAATTAGTTTACCTATTCTAGTTTGAAGAGACAGATGTGCCTCTCTTGATTATGAAAAAGATAATTTAAAACAGTATAAAAATATGACATAGAATCACTAATCACTAACAATTCCAAAAACTGGCGTTTTAAAATCAGTCATTCCTATTCCAAGAATGCTGAAAATGGAATCCCAGCCATTTGGTTCCCGTCCGTAAGAGTTCCGCAGTACGGACTTCTCTTAAAATTCCGCCATTCCCTGATCGGGCACCTGGTTGTTACGTCATACAGATCCTCCTGAAAAGCACGTTCCTCAGCACATACCGGACGTGTGCCTGTTGTTGTGTGATTGAAGTTCTATGTAAGAGAGGTAGTGGGCTTAGCTCCACAAACATACTGATGACATTTTTTTGCCAAAACAGTATGTCTTTTACAGTTATTTTCTGTTAGTCAATCAGCCAGCCACCTATAATCATGGAAATTAGCAAGAAATATGTCTAAAGGTTAATCCATCTGTCATATATTTAGCATTAGCATCCACGTTTATCGGATAGAGAGACAACCTGTCTATTTGAACAGTCATTCAGCCAGACAGTCAGAAATATAGACAACCTGTCAGTCAGTTGCTTAATAGCGGACATCTGTGGTACAATCAGACACGTTTGTGCTGATGACATACCGTTGCCATTCTTGTACGAGTACTCTACACGTACGTGATGCAGTGACTACTTAATAATACACACGTGCTGATGGCATGAAGCTTAGATTCAGGTAAATGTACATGTACTCCACAGGTGTGGTGGTGATCACTTGACACAAACGTGCTAAGGTTATAAAGCTTTGTGAAGACATGACACTAACTGCAGGGCTCACTGTTAACCAAAGAATTTATTTATTTGATTTACGCCATGCTCAAGAATATTTCACGTATACGACGGCGGCCAGCATTATGGTGGAAGGAAACCGGACAGAGCCGGGGGAAACCCACGACATTCCGCAGGTTGCTGCAGACCTTCTCACTTACCGCCGGAGAGGAAGCCAGCATGAGCTGGACTTGAACTCACAGCGTTAACCAAAGAAAAACATTTCCCGAAGTAATACTGCATAGTATAAATATATGTTAGCGAATAGAGATATAGTCTTCGGATACAGATTGGTTTACATAAGTCGCTTGATTAGAATGTTTACAATACACATCCAGGTCTTAAAACCATCTTTATTGATAGCTAACAGATTTACGTTGAATTTAATTCCACGAAGTAAGCGTGCCTCGTCGTGTTTCCATCAATGTTCTTTTTAAAGAGTTTTAACTGCTTACTATGGCTTAAGCGTCAGAAAGCTCTACCTGATATCCTGGAAATCCGTGTAAATGACAACCTGTATCAGGTGGTGGAAAACAAACGCGGGCGACAGTAAGGTGAGAATGGCATGCAGTTTGAGTGTGAACACGATTCAGCGTGAACGTCGTTGTTAGGGGGAAACGCTGGGAGTAGTGGGAAAACGCTGGAGTAGTGTGTCCACATTCCAATGAAGTTGTGCAATTGTTGTAACATGATTCACAAATTAACAGCGAAGAAAACACACGTATAATACGTGCATTGACTCCTGGTCAACATTTCGTCAGGGGAATTCTTGGCAACTATTTTGCCATGCCCAAGAGTATTTGGTACATTTAAGATTGTGGTTTGTATAAAAGGAATACGTAAAGCGGTCTAATAGATGACAATGTATGGAACAAAACTTGCAGAAAACAGAAAAGTATATATGTATTTATTTATTTCATTGGTGATTTAAACGCCGTACTGAAGAATATTTCCTTAAAGCGATGGCGGCCAGCATTATGGTGTGAGGACACCGTGCAGATCTCCTTGGGAAACCCAAAATCGAATGCAGGGTTGCTGGAAGGCCCTTTGCACGTACCGCAGGGGAAGACGCCAACATGAGCTGGACTTGAACTCGCAGCGACGGCTTGGGTGAGAGGTACCTGGGGTCGTTGCCGCCTTGCTGGCAAACTAATCACCTCGGCAATCTTGGCCTCCAAATAGAACAGTAAATGTTAATTTTTCAGTGACTGTATATACTTTGAGTGTGATGATACTGCGTTTGCACAAACAATTAAGAAATCAGACATTGCATGACCCCTTGAATCATTTGTTTATTTGTCGTTAATTAAATTCGACCACATTACAACTGAGTCATGAGATAACAGCGGCCTTTCCGTTATGTCATAGGATATTTGTCATTAGTGTTTAACACGGTCATGTCAGGCTGACCTATTTATATTTGGGAAGCATTGCGTCATTTAATTCTTGGATTGACCTATATCATTAAGTTTCCCCGTGGTAAACTTAGAATTAATTACTCCCAGTGAGTAGTTTCATGCTGGTTTCGTCTCCGGTCGTACGTGGGAAGGTCTGCTAGCAGCTTGCGGACCTAGTAAGTTTTCCCCTGAGGAACATTGTATGGAGAATTTTAATACTACAGATCTTACTCTGTGTATTTATTTATTTTTTTATTTCTCTTCTTATAGAAGTTTTACGCCATTATAAACCGTTATAAGGAAATTTGGAAGAGGTAAACATGACATGCGCAATGGCCAGTGTATAAGACAATGTAAAAATAACAATTAAATGCTCGTTGAAAAAATGCGAACAAATGTGATGCGCAACCTCAAGAAATGCCTCTGTGATTTATCCGTAATGGCGATGTTCTGTTGTGAATGTGCACCAACCAGGGAGGAACCGATGACATCCGCACTGGTAACAGTCTCTTACGCAATCCAGACGAGATAGACGCCCCATTGTTGAGATGGCCTGTTGAATCAATGGTTTTCACTTCCGCTAGAGGAAATTAAGTGTCTTTCGTATTTACCTTTGGTGAGACAAGATCCACGCAATGACACCGCTCCAGAGAACGGTATCTTCAAAGAATATTGACATAATGAGCCGATGTGATTTTCAGTGTTTGTCATAACGCAATGTTATGTCGCAAGCTGTCTGAGCGATTACAACAGAATAGAACAAAGGCTAGTTGTGGGGGAGGGGGAGGGGGCGAAATCGGTGAACAATTATTAGGGTGTTGAGGTTTAATATTGAATAGGTTCTCAGGACGGATGAGAGACACCCAGAACTCAACCAAAGTCCAGCCCAGAATGGGGCATCTGTCTTCGGTAATCCAAGTGAATCTCCTCACGTATATATGTGGAAAAATACTCAAAGCCGCCAAAGTTCAGCGTAATTGTCCCCTTATACCAAGGTACACAGTAAATCTAAAAGATAACCCTAATGTGTTTACACCTATAATGCTAACTGAGGCCAAGCCTTACAGCTCGACTGGGCGTTTCTAATACTTAGGATTCGTGGTTTAATTTGCATACGGTCTGCTGTTAACGGAGATAGCGTTCTCCTACAGATGTTTTACAGAGAAAAGTGTAAATACATAAAAAAGCATAAATAAACAAACAAATAGATAAATAGATAAATAAATACATGAAATAAAAATGAAAACTAAAGAAATAACTGCATGAGAAAGAAAACATTAAATGGGCTAGATACTTTAACGTTCGCCTGAAGTTGAAAAGACAGATTTATCGGCCTGTTAATTAGGGCCTCGTGACTCATTTATAGTAAGCCAGCATTATGTTAAGCCTCAGACATTACGGTGCATGGATCTAGCATTCCATCAGCCGTTGTATAAGCTTGTGTCATCAACTCAGTTTTCCTTGTGATGATATAGGTGAAGTGTATACACCGGCAAACTTTCACAGGTCACAAACTTTCAAGTGGCAACAGCTTGGTACCGCTTGTATGTACAGGTTGGTTGAGAACCAACCAGTTTTGTTGCACCAAACACCTGACCTGTACCATTTCGGATGTAAGGTCGCATGATACCAACCTGTTCCAGGTATAGTATTTTTATTTATTTATTTGATTGGTGTTTTACGCCGTACCCAAGAACATTTCACTTATACGACGGCGGCCAGCATTATGGTAAGTGGAAACCGGGCGCAGCCCGGGGCAAACCCACGACCATCCGCAGGTTGCTGAGGACCTTCCCACGTACGGCCGGAGAGGAAGCCAGCATGAGCTGGACTAGAACTCACAGCGACCTCATTGTCCAGGTATAGTAACTGATTTGTTACCAGTTGTTAACCGCTTGGTCACAGCTTTTGTTGAACTCGTTGGCAAGGAATGGTTATGACCAAACATAGCCTACTATCCAACCTGAGAAACTGATTACAGTACCGCTCAGTTCAGAACCAGGTTGTATGGGTTGGTCAGAGTTGGCATATATGTTTGGTGATGTAGCTTACGGCCTCTTCGAAGAGTAGGTAAGGAATCTAATTATGTCTTGATGCGGTATTCTTGCCACAGGACTTTTGCGCTATGTGAGTATGTATTCTAGATTTTGTTGGCTATCACTGTTATGAAAACTGACCGCTTCGTTGGCCTAGTAGTTAGAGCGTTGTCGTCGAAGTCGGGAGACCTGGGATCAAACCCAGTTCGTGTCATACCAAAGACTTTGAAAATGGCACTTGTTTGGCGCTCAGCACTGAGTGGTGAGAGCAAGAAAACGGGACTGGTTGGCTTAGTGTTAGGATAATGTAATCAGGTGGGCTGTCATGTATGGTGTCTTCGGTATGATACTTCAGAGGCGGCAGCTCCCTGGCGGCATGGACTCGCCCTGTCATAACACTGTATACGAACTCACACCAAACGATTCCTCGGCACTGGCTTGAAAAACCCCCAGCCTATGTACATATTTTTCTCATGCTCTATGACATCGAACCATTCTTCATTTGAGCGCTCCGTTCACACAGTTGAATATTTATCAAAAAGACAGAAATACATTTTAAATAGTACATTTTTAACCAATCTGACTTGATGAGCCTCAAAGTGAAGCTGTGTTCAGGTATAAACATCCAAACCGAACTGTTGACTCAGAGAAAACCGGCGGAGGTGCTGTGTGTGGGGTGCGGTTGCGGAATGGTGGAGTTACATCATGTCCCCGTGTTTATTCAATGATTTATAATGCAGCTATTGCAGTTAGAAACTGGAACCGAGACAATGGTAAAATTAATCCCAGCTTCTGGGCAATCAGTTTGACTCAGCTGAGCACTTACGTAACGCCTTTCTCACGACAGCCAAAGGAAGCTGGTAAATTTGATGTGCTGTGCAAAAGCTCTCGGTGTCACTCAACATGCGTGGAATGAAGCCAACATTTTCACCCTAGTAAATGTTTTAACCAAACACATCTCGCCCCACATGTGTTAAGCTCGAAAGGTTATAGTATACCCTGGTGTGTGCTAATATCCTTGTATCTACGATCACGTTAACAAAGGTAGAGCCTCCAGTTCGATATTAGTGCACTTTTACTCAGAGGTTTGATGAATTTGTTGTCGTCCGGCTGCTGGCGTTAATCATCTTACTAGGAAAATATAGAGAAAAACAACAGATTTTGTTGAGAATAATGACCGTGTGATGAAAGACACACTTTCTGAACAGCTTGCCGATAACTGGGGCTTTCTCTTCCGCACAGCCAGCTGACGGTAACTATACATTTTTAAATATATTATAATTCCAATCTTTTTAATCTTCTTAAATATTATTGGTTACCTTTTGTTGCCTCTCATTCCAGTTTTATGGGTGAAATATTATGTGTATTGTTTGGTTAGACAGTGAATATTGATCCCATGCTTATTATACTACACATTACATGCTGGGTACAAAACATTTCCATCCTTTTGATACAATCAGTTTATGTTTAGTGTACATGGTATTTAACTCTTTGATAGAAGTTTTTTAAGCATTTTTCTTGGATTGTTAGTTTATTTAGTAAGTTACATAAACTAGCCACCATTTGATAACTTTGTTGTTCACATGGTAGTTTAACTGTTTAAATGACTAAACATTTCGTCATCTAGATTTCACCTCATGTATATACAGTTATATTTCGGCTATCCAAGTCTTTGCATGATCATGAGTATTGAACACACACACACAAAATACAAAGTAAAAAGTAACGAGCTCAACTCTCATATGAATTTTGTTTCTTAGACAAGTTTTCACATGTATTTTCTTAGTCTGCGCATGAACACAACAGTGCAAAAGCAACTCAGCGTCTGTGTATGAATGCTGATCTCACTCAGGCCTCTGGTTTCGAAGGTTTTCACGTATAACAGACATTTAGAGTAGCAGTGAAAGATATACTGAGAACTCATCATTATCAGATGGTTTATATGTTGAAATTTGATGGCTTTAGATGTGCATTTAGTACTGTATACTATTTAGGGCTGGTGTTTAATAGGGTTAAATATATCTGTTCCTGTATAAACGTATATGGGTCGGGTAGTTTATAATGAGGCGTTATAAAATGGTTATGGTGTCATTATGGATGTATTTATTAGAAAAAAACATTGTTCATAAATTCCTGAGTGGCACACTCTCCGTTACACCTCATTTTCAGGCGACTCGTGTTACAAACGTACGGCAAAACGCGCTTAAGCGTATTTGACTCCAAGTCTCAGTGGTATCTGACCGAGCAAGTTTCACGCTTTAACATTTTCAACTTCTTCAGAAAGTTTTATACTTTTATAAATAAAAACTACATAGCTCCAAAGCAGCTCTTTTGTGGTTGGCTGTAATGTGGCATTGCAACACAACAAACTTAATATTTTGTATGGTGTGTGTCATATTCTTCGAATTTATCTGACTGGTGTTTTACGACGGACAGAGGATGGAGGACATCCCTTACCACACCATATCAGTGATAACCCAGATGAAGTAAGTGACGCTGGCCTGCAGGCGGATTTGAACTCTCAGCCTCATACGAGTTTGCCAAATGAAAAAACAAGAAGCTGTGGGAAGCTTAAAGCAGGGAAAGCCAAACTATTTCTACCACGTTTACCAAGCACCATATAACGGGTGGCGGGAAAACTAAGCACACCATACCTTCTGTTCTCAAATAGTTACTACATCATGTATGATAGACATGTGGCTTATTCCAGGATGCTTCGTTGTTACTTTGTATTAACAGTTTATCTTACGAAAGTCGAACGCGGCATTTTAACATTTCGGTTTCGGTGTTGTGAAAAGCTGTTGAGACGTATTTGTTACTTAATAGTTGCATGTTGTTGGATAGATAATTATTTGATGATATTACAATGGAGACATCTTCACCAACGGTTACATTGAGTATTTAATTTTGTCCTAGAAATCCATTTAAACATGAAATATTTAACTCAGTTTATTCTTGACGTAATTTTATTCGACTAATTGAATTTTTGCCGTTTTCTATTTTTGTTTTACATTTTATTTGTTCCAAGCAAGACGGGGAAATTGATGCATTGATCTGATACAGTTAGCGAAACAGTTGCCAAATTTGTTACCTGTCAATGTATGTGTATTAAGGGTTCTGCGAGCCAGTAGGCAGGTAGCGGTGAGGTTCCACTGTGGGTTGTAGCGAGGATAAAGCTATCAGAGCTAACCGGTTGTTCTTTGCGGAACAGTCGTCCATCGAGAAGTATTAACCCGCGCCTGAAGCAGGTTCCAGAGATTTGAATATTTACGAAAGGCTTTACCTACTTTCCTGCTGGTGGTATACGCAAAAGCAATCAGACTTAAACCGCCTTAGCTTTCGCCACGTTCAAGTGGGCACGAGGGTTTAATGTGAATAGAGGACACTGTTACCACGCTGCCGTTTGTTAAGTGAAAGTTAAGTCAGTAATGGACAATACTTATAACCGCACTTCCTGTAGTTGGATATGAGGGGGGCACTCCGGATGGGAATCACCACCATTAAGTTAACAGAGAACTTGTTTTTTTTTTTGGCTTTGTTGTGTTTCTCATTTTGGGTTTGTTGACTGTACGACAGGTCCACCGGAATCTCCCCTAGGGAAAGGAGGGGATAGCCGAGCTCCGGTGTTAATTCTCGACCACAGCTTAAAGCGATGAGTAGACAAGCCACGTGGTTCAAAACCACGCCATAGTCCTAATATCTGCCCATCAGCCAGAGTTCACGCAAGAGGCCGAGGGACAACGGCTGGTCCGGCGGCCTCATTCCCACGTCTTGTGATTGGTCAGATCGCTTGTCGCCGATTGTCCAGTGGTTGATCTCTCGCGTCACGTGTTGAAATCACCAGGCTTTTATCTCCGTATCCAATAAGGATTTCAAAAAGCATTATGGTTATCACCTCCCCCAAACACCGGGTGTTGAAGGATTCTTAATATCCCGTTCGTACAGCCCCTTTAACCATCTTAGCTTTCGAAGGAATCAAGTTTTTGTTGACTCTGACGTTAAAACATGTTGGCATCCCGCTTTACAGGAAGTAGATACGTTTTCTGCTGCTTATTATTTCTTCGTTATGAGCAACTGTCTCACGAAAATAGTTCTTGTTGGGGATAAGAATATTCACGCTAGACATGTTATCGGAGACAATTATGAGGACATTTTGTAATTCAATCCAGTTGTATGTATTGGCAACTTCTGGATGATTTGTGTGAATAAACTGATATTAAAAGAAAGGGAACTGTCAGCGGTGTAGAGTTCAGCTCGTCCTTTACTCATCCACGCGAGATCAGAATTGAAATAAATCACGTTGGATAAGTTTTTAACAGACAATTTAAAAAAAAAATTATCTTTCAACATTGCAGTGAAATTTTAAATTTACATTTTTGCTCATGGTTGTAAAGAATTGTTTCTTCGTATAGAAACCATTTTCGAAATGATGCACTCTCTTCGCTTATCTGAAGTTATCTGTTCTTGTTCTTCGAAATCTTGGATTTGAAGGCAGCTACCTATAAATGATACTGTGGCTCTTCAGTTGTTTTGAGTTTTACACCATTGGTTATATACTACAGGGTTCGGAGAAAAAAAATGAAAATCTGGTTTTATTTATGAATAGGGTCTAGATATTTTCATGACGTTACCATTGGTTAAATGGTCTATGGTAAATGAGCCCTAACTCCTTGAAAGGCTTTCCTTGGAAGACTTGCTATGCATAATTTTCTGGAATACCGAAAATACAGGTTGAATACATTACTTGCGCACGATTGTTTTCACCATTTATTTTCCCCCTCCAAAATCCGAACTTAAATCCTGTGATCTGTTGGCATATGATCCGTCTCCCTTGTATAATTCCATTGCTTAGCTATAAAGACAAGTCACACGGGCTCTGAACCCCCATCTCATCGCTGTCAGGTGATTATTAAGTCACAGCTAAGCACATGTCAACCACATGTTTTCCTCAATGCCAAAACCTGCATCGCACCTGCCGGCCCCCGGCCAGGAGCATCTTGGTGTCTCAGGTAACAGTCGGCTTTGTACGTCACACACGGTGACGCGCGAAACTGCCCTGTGCTCCGGCCAAAGCAAATAGTTTGCTGGGTATCATTACCCCGGCCTGACAAGATGACATCCCGAACTACCCCAGTTCTCCCAAGCTGTTTTGATTCACCCTTCTTCACTGATGCCGATTTACTCAGAGACCACGTGATTAAATTTGTGCGCAGTCCCTGTTTGCAAATTAACGCTCATTCAAATGTAAACTTTGATCCCTACTGCGAAGTTGACCCCTACAACAGCCTCCACGTTGTCTTCACGTCTCCCTGTGTGTGTCCCCAAAGTTCCGAGACAGTGTAACCATGTATCTATGTGATGCATCGCCTCCAAACACCAAGCCGAAGTGCTTTTTGTCCCGCTGCATGTTGGATGTAAGCATACAGTCTGATCTCCCACACCTGTCAAATATTACATCTTGCTCACAATATATCTATTGTATTTTGGGGGAAATTAACATTTCATTTGACGATTCGTCATTCGGAATGACATTCAGCTATTCTAGTATGTCAAGATGTATCTTGGCAATAATCACGCTTGTATAATTTATGCCAACAACTATTCTCTGAGAGAAAGTTGGAAGAGTAACACGTATGTTGAACTGTTAATTGTTAATAGCGTGTTCACTGCAAAATACTTTAAATTCTTCCACAGTTTATCCGACAGATTCCAAATGTTGGCTAAAGAGCGAATTACATTACACCACGAAGCCTTATACAATGACGAGTTTTGTGCAGTGTAATCACGTTATGTCGGGGTGAGATATGCCTCTTTCTGTGCAGAAAAACATAACTTTTTTGAAATTTATTTTTATAAAAAAAAAACATCAGTGTATTATACTGAACCATAGGGAACACAGAAATCAACTAAGACAGACATAGCTGTACACATACCAAGATTTATTTATTTATTTATTTGATTGGTTTTACGCCGTACTTGAGAATATTGTACTTATACGACGGCGGCCAGCATTATGGTGAAAGGAAACCGGATTTAACCTTTGTAAGGTTACTTTACATTATTGGAAAGATATGTAAGACGAAATCTTCTAATCTAGCCTATGGTTGTCAAAATTACCTAAACATTTTGAAAATATATGTTTAAAATTGCTTCACAAGGCTCTTGCGCTGTTGACTTATAACGGAAAGCGATGTACATATCCTGCCAAATTGCCCTCAGTCCGTAGAAGCCATGCTTTCAGATGGGTGTGAGCCAAAAACGTTTTTTTTCTTAACTGTAATATGTTCACGTTTTCATTCTTGCTTTTTACACACAAGTGTACTACGGAAGCCAGGCCGTTCGCAAAGTTCGTACACATAAAGCGCAGTAGCTGCTCTGTGCCGATTTACTTTGACACAAATTGGTTTTGATTGACAAATTGAAACCTTTGTGTGCCTGGAGGGCTTTAGCAATCAGTGGTCTATCACGAAGTACAACCTTTACTCGTCCCTAAAGTCTATAGAATTACCGAAGAACTGTGCAAATTGTATGAATTCTGAATCCATGATTGTGTAGGCAGCACAACGGACTTAGATTTTGAACAACAGGTAAAACAACAAACTTGTAATGTCGCTTTTATTGCATTGCAGAGAGACGGGAATCGTCACGAAGACTGGAAATTAGCGCGACACGCTCGCGCCCGGAGAATGGTCTCCTTCAAGAGAAATTTTCGCCTGTGATGATCACTCAGGTAAGTAACTTTTAATTCGATTTAATTAATTATTTGATAAATAGATGAATTAATTACAAATCTTACGTCAAGAACGGACTAAAAAGACTAAATGTAAGTGTTTCTGCCATTCATTCTACCTTCCCTGGGTCATTCTAACAATGTTAAACGCAAAGAATAACGACATGGTTAGCGTCAGTTTTGTGGCATGTGCTTGATTAGTTCTATAAGTATTGTCTCTCTTGGAATCCAAACCTTTGCTTGCTAAAATAGATAAATTAGTTGCTGTAGTCTTACGTACAATAAATATTTTTAGTATATGCCTTCGGTAATCCCTTTGGTATACATATTACGTAGATCGGAACATTGTCAAATGAATAATGGTGTCACACTGATAACACAAATTAGATGTCTATTTATTTATTTATTTATTTATTTATTTGATTGGTGTTTTACGCCGCACTCAAGAATATTTCACTTATACGACGGCGGCCAGCATTATGGTGGGTGGAAACCGGGCACAGCCCGGGGGAAACCCACGACCATCCGCAGGTTGCTGGCAGACCTTCCCACGTACGGCCGGAGAGGAAGCCAGCATGAACTGGACTTGAACTCACAGCGACCGCATTGGTGAGAGACTCCTGGGTCATTACGCTGCGCTAGCGCGCTAACCGACTGAGCCACGGAGGCCCCCAATTAGATGTCTATCATGGATGTTTTATTGTTCGCAAGCCCCAATAGTATATCATCTTCCTGGCTAAAGCTCGTCAGTTTTCTTTGGCGGCTGAAGAATGCCGGAGCAATGTTCAGCGTGATACTTTAGCCTGTCAGCAAACAGTCGAAGGTTGGTCGGAATTCTGGGCTTAGGAGCAGCTAGGCCTTTAACCAAGCGTTTACACAGATGGGAACTATGCAATAATCCTTGGTATAAAAACACGTTTTAAAATTCCTCGAAATACATGACCTTGACTCTTTTCCTTTTGTTATTTTAATCTTTTACAAAAACAAAATTTACCGGTGAATGCAAAGTTCTGGGTATTTAAAACCTCACACATTTTCCGAAGCTATACGTAGTTGTATAACCCAAAGAAAAACTGCGCGTTCCATGTAAGACACTGTCAAATTTTAAACAATAGGGGAGTTTTGAGTTCGAACCCATTTGTCGTTAAAGGTAAAAACTGATCAACTCTATCATGTGACTTGTGAAAAAATGTTAGGCAGTCTTGGTTGACATTAATTTACCCATCACCTGTCTCACCATGTTCCAGTGGCAAATATGAACTTCTCAAGATCACAAACGTTCAGCTCCTCAATTTTGTTTCATCGTCTGTATATACTCTACAGTGGTTTTTGCCCATTTTTTTCAGACGCCTATAGTAAATGTTACAAAAATAGTTGCTTAACATTTTTGACAGGTCACAGCATGACCTGCGTGACCTTTTTTACCTTTTGCGATAAAAGCGTTCGAACTCGAAAACCCTATTAGAAAACAAATTATCCTTATGTACGTGTAATCAGTGTGGCTTGAAACTTGAGAAGTTATCAGCTAATATGTAAAGATGTTATAATCTAATGGCTGCGCCGGCTTGGCTGACTCGATGCGACTATATCACGCCCTTGTTCACCTTTTGTATCCAGCACTCTCTGTGTCGGTAATTAAGGCTTGAAGTCAAGAAGTTTATCAGGGACCTGACAAAGGTAGATGGTTTATTTCGGGCACTCTGGTTTCCCCTTTCTCCTCCGAAACTTGATGTATAACTGAAAACTTCTCGAGCAATACCAATCAAATAAAGTAATTAAATTATAATCCAGTCTTGAATACGGTATAATCAACAAAAGTTTGCTGTCTATGGCTGAAATGTTTGCCGAGCCAAATAACATTTAATTAAAGACAAGAATTACAAGAGAGAATTACAACACACAGACTGAAACTCCATTGTCCTCATTTATTTACAGCTGTAGAAGATTAAACCAATAGTGTAAAATACAGCTTTAGCCCACACAATGAAAAGTATCGGATGCAGTTTGAACTAAGAAATGCGCTATAAATAAAACGGCGTGCCGATTTCTTTTATTCAGAAGACAGTAAATATTCAAAACCAACTTTTATTTTGGAGAGAAACCGATTGAAAAAGATACAGAGTTCCTTAAATAGCAGTTAGAGGTTCTGTTATAACGGTCAATGTCAGCAGTTTTATGAATCTTCAAGGTAGCACCGTTTGGAGACAAATACTAATAGCGAAACAGTTTTCACGTCGAGTGAAATCTATGCCTTGTTTTCCATGGATTATTTTGTGCCTTTTTCACAATTCACTGTCTTTTGCCAATTATTAATATTATATCCACTGTGCTGCATTATCAGCTGTTTGACTATGATCTAAAAAGCATAAATACTTACACCGTATGCTTATTTAACATTATCTTGACCAAGGTATAACGCCCAACATCGAAACGTTTGCTACCCTTAAATATAACAAGTTGTTATCCATAAAACTTCAGACTTGTGTTATTAAGTATAAATGGATTCATAACTAAATACCAATACAACAACTGTTTATATATTGTTTATTTTTCCTTTTGTTAAATAAATTACCGCTTTCACCTATTATATGTCTGTTGTTTTCTCTCTGTCGCAGATACCAAAACCAACGATGGGATTGCCAAGATTTGTGGTCTTCCTTCTGTTCTGTATCTTCCCGATGAGGTCAGAGGGCGGGTTGTACTTCAGATGTCCTCTTCACTCGTGTCTTTGCGAGTCCGGAGACATGGGGCTGGTGATGAACTGTCGACAAAGGTTCCTTACCCGAATCCCGCCGGTCATCGCCTCCGACTTATTCTTCCACGAGATTTCCTTAAAGAAAAACAATATCAGGCATCTTGGACCGCAAGCATTTAAAGGAATCAAAGTGAAGAAGATTGACCTTTCGGAGAATATCATCACAAGCATAGACGAAGATGCTTTCGATGGCGTCGAGGATATGCTGGAAGAGTTGGCCATACAAGTCTATAACATGAAAGGCTTGCCACTAAAAGCTCTTCATAAACTGAACCGGTTGAAAGTTCTGCACGTTATTGGCTGCAAGGTGCCCGTTCTGACTAACTCTACCTTTTCGTCTCTTTCTACCCTCGAGGAAATACGCCTCATTTCGTGTGGAATTGAACTCTTTGAGCCAGATGCGTTCCTTGGAGTAGAAAAGACGTTAAAAGTTTTGGATTTCTACGGCAATAACTTAAAGACAGTGCCTTCCACGGCACTCGTTGGACTAGAAAGCGTGGAAAAAATGGTCCTAACAGGAAATCGGCTGAAAACCATCGAGGAAAAGTCTCTACTGGGGATGGCTAGCCTGCGTCACTTAGAACTCTCGTCGAACGCTATATACTCCATTCATCCCCGGGCCTTCGACGGGATTCAGACTTCGTTAGAGTTTCTCGGGTTACAACGCAATCGTCTTACCGCTAATGACTTGGTAGCCTTGAGAATTTTGCGTAACTTAAACCAGTTGGAACTGGCTTACAACCAGATAGAAGATATTCCACGACGCTTGTTCCAAAACCTGAACAGGGTGACGCTAATTGGACTGCAATCCAACAAAATCCAAGGGATAAACCGGATGACATTTGCGGGCACTGAGCGACAGCTCAAGGTGCTACTTCTGTCCGACAATGACGTCAACCTCATCGCCCCAGATACGTTCCTGGGTTTCCGGCGCTTGCGCCACTTGTATCTAGATAGGACAAACGCCGGCAACGGGCTGAGTAGACACAGCTTTAGGGGTCTTGGTGGCAGCTTAGAAACTTTGAACATGCAAAGGTCAGGCTTCACGGCGTCCGGTTTCGTGGCGATAAGCGATCTTAGCGAACTAAAAACCCTTGTTCTGAGAGACAACCAAATCACCTCACTGCTCCCTCGGGTTTTCACCAAATCACGCCGGCTTACCAGACTGGATTTGCAAGGCAACAAACTGCAGTCCATTACAAATCCCGAAACGTTCCAAGGACTCGAGAAGTCTCTGCGCCAACTTGTTCTCAGCAACAACATGATTAACACTTTGTCCGAGTGTGTGTTTGAAAAATTTGAACAGTTACGTGATATCGTGCTGAACCAGAATCCTTTGCAATGCGATTGTCAAATTCTGTGGCTAAAGAGATGGGTAATGAGCAAAACTTCTACGTTCAGTAGAAATACATTGAATTGGATATGCGCCGGGCCACGAGAACACGCGGGGAAGCTTTTCCGTGCCGTGAAAGGTGACGAGATGGTGTGTCCAGAGGGAACACCCAGAGACAGGTGTCCTTCGTCTGAGCAGGTTCCGCTTGTCACCACCCCTATCACAACTGAATTAAAATCCCCACCCCCTTCTACGCATGGTCCTATACTTACTAAGAGCACTCTAGTCACGAAGATCATCCCACATCTTTTGGATATAAAATTTGTTGAGAAAAGTGACGTTAAAGACGATAATCCAAAAATGCGGTTGCTGTTACCTAACGGGAACGTATCCATTTTTAATCAGGACTCTTTTTATAACGATATCATACAGCGAACAGTTCAGCTGATGGCCAGTAAAATACACGACAGTTCCCGTACAGGCCGCCCAAGGACAAGGGGAAATCACCGCTTCAAACAACCTCTTAACAAATTAGTCACAACGCCAAGTCGAAACCGGAAGCGCACTCTGGCTAGATGGTTGTCCTCCACGAGAAAGATGTACACCAAGCCAACATGGACTTCCAGACGCCCCTCTAGTCGTAGGAAGATGATTACTCGGCCGTCATTTCCCAGCAGTAACTCTCCGCGTCAGAGAAGCGAAAGAGTTAGGATAAAAGTCGACACAACAACAGCGTCACGTCGTTCAGTGTTTTCGTCTTCCACCACAACAATTACTGTAGTCAACACATCCGCTTCCGTTGCTGTTAATTCCGAAACAGAAAACCTTACAAGCGACTTGCCGACTGTACTGACAACCCAAAGTACATTACCCGCTTCTGGTCACACCGAGGACACCAACAAGTCGCTTCAGAAGAATAATTCTGTTGATACCAACGGCAGCATAGACAATTCTTTCGTGAATTTAACATCTGCAGCTGCCTCAGGTCGCATCAGGTCTACCTTGCACGGGTTAAACTCCAAGGAACACCAGGACGTGATTTCCAATAAACAGAGTGACCGAAATAATAAAGAAGACGTGGCTAGTACCATATCAGGTTTAAGCGACACAGTAACATCACAACAGATGAACACCACAATTGCTGTTTCTATGAACACTACTGATGCGCCAATTGCTACGAAAATAACAGAAGTAAACTCGAACAGAACCACAAATTCACAAACGAAATTTTTAAGTAACAAGGACATTACTGGACTCACCAACACTATGGAAACAGGAACTGTGAAAACTTCTACCACCGGCGAAATCGCAGTAAAACTTACTCATCTATCAAAGTCTGCTGTAACGACAGATATGCCCTCGAGAAGTCTGTCCAAATATTACAACACAACAAATGACGAAGCTCATGACAATGTGACGTACAGATCGAGGCTCGATGAGGAGAGCAGCACACACAACACAGATAGTCTGGTCAAGTCTGAAGGGAAGGCCTCCACACTAGCAAGTAGCAGCAGTGCTAGTACTACTTTTGATAATGACTCTGTCAAGTATGTAACTCAAGGAACTCCAGTCTCTACAAGTGGCGAAAGAAAAGCTACGAAGGGTTTGTCCGTTTTGCCTGAGGTAATCACAGCGTCTACTACTAAAACTTCGTCCGTGCCTGCCATCAGGAATACGACTGACAATGGTAACGGTAGAGATGCCAGTGTCTCAAATTTCACAGCTGATCATGACATCACTGTCACTTCTACAGCAACGTACCAAAATGAGTCTTCTGTCCTTAGGATTGGAAATACTTCTGTGACTCTTGATTCGATGTTATCAACACCTGCTGTACATACTGAAAGTGATAGAAACCCTTCCGCAAATAATCAGTCGAACAGTGACTTAAAAACAAATTACAGAAATGGTGGATCGATCATTCATGATCGTGACAACGAAAATAAAGTCACATCTGCCGTGGATCTAAGCGATAAAGCTCTCACCACGGCACAATCGGAACCTCCGCCATCTGTCGAACCTTCCAGGGAACCCAATCCAGCTAAAGGTAACGGAAGAGAAAAACAGAAATCGGAGGTATCGCCCCGGGGCTCGATACAGAGGGAAAGCAGTCAAACTGACATTCCAAACGCTACCGCTACTTCGGGTACCACGAGTATAAGCGTTAATCAGGAAGGACCAACTGGGCATAAGAGCCAAACCCCTGTAACATCAATCACACCATCTTCGACGTATGGAAATCAGAATAAGTTGATATCTGATGCAAGTTCTTTGTCGTCATTGTCCACGCGATCCAGAACACCAGGAAGCCCAATGCCTACATCTGATCCAAAGACCAAAAACATGGTCAAGCAAAATGACGAACGACTCAATGAAACAAAGTCAATAAAGCCAATAAAGCCCACGCGGTTTCCAACTCCGACTCCAGCACACGACCCAACATCTGTGGTAAGGCCTTCCAATCCAACCAGCTTAAAACCAAAGGAAAAAGACAATGACATTGTCCATCATAAGACAGACACTCACTATCATGGAGGAAGGCTACATAAAACAAGCCGGGACAAAATTTTGGAACTTCTTTCTAAGCACCTTGTTTCTGAAGCGAAGCGAACTACGAACACAACAAATCTTGAAGTAATCGGAGCAACCAAACTAGAAAACAGAACGACCACTGCAGCCTTACTAACTCAGGGTGTTTTAACATCGACGATGACGATTACGGATAAAATAACAACGGACACCGAAAAAAAATCCTCGAACCACAGGACGACTAAAGCTAGCGGCATATCGCTTGATACGTTTTCATCGCAGGGTTCATCGCTGACCGAGGTTACGTCATCTCCATCAAGCTCTACAGAGAGCAGTGGCTCTCTTACAGACAATACCCAAGAACTCTCCACTCTTGATAGCTCATCAACCCGTAAGCAAACAGTGGAACAGAAAGACTCGAGAAACCCATATTCTAAGAGTGAAGCAGAACCGAAGTATCTGTACACGGGAAAGCCCCGTACAAATTGGCGTGAAATGTCCATGATTAAGAATTGGCTGAACTCTGCCTTGACAGGTGAAGGGAGAACGTATGTTAACAGCTCAAGCAAGGATTCGGTGATCTCAAGTCAGACACCTCCAGACCACAATGAAGGTCGGATCAAAAATCCATATGAAATTCTGAGGAATTTTAAGAAACACAATTCCAGGCTAAGCGTAGATGACACATCCGATGCTTTTCCAAGGAAGAACGATGTTCAAGGTAACATCACATCGACACTTCATACCACGATGCCAATTCCTTCAGCAAAGACTAACAGCGATGAGAACCTGAAGCCTGGTGTCGATATTAAAAAGGACAGTGCAAGGCTTGAGGATACGCTCGATGAAACATCCGGGACGAGGTCAACTTCTGATAGCAGTTTAAAAAATCGGGACAACCAAGGCACGGAAGACAAGTCAGATCAACAAGGAAGTCTCTCAGAGCTGCCAACTGTAAAGCCAGGGCCCGTGGAATCCAATAAGATAGATAGGAAGGATCACAAGGAAAACAATCGTCCATCAGGCAACGCAAACACAAACATAGGTCCTCCGCAGCGCAGACCACTGCCAGTAGACAGTGCGACTATCGATCCAACCAGGAATGAACACAGCTTCCCGAACAGGACCGGGAAATTTCCAACACTCATAACACAAACCAGGGGCATTTCCGAACTGTCCCCAATCTCCTCCACCGTGCCTTTAAATATGGATTCCGCAAACACGTCTAGCACATACAACGATAAGTCCAAACAAAACGCGATTCTGCACAACCTCTTGGCCGTCCACAACGGCTCGAAAGTTGACAGATATACTATACCAGATTTCGCCATATTTGTGAGCGTGTTTTCCTATGCCAGTGACGCCGTCAAAGTCACATGGAACGTGTCGCATGATCACGCGGTTTCCGGATTCAGAGTGTATTACGGTGATTCTCGAAACGAGACTCTGATAGAGGGGCCGGCACTAGAGGGCACTGTGCGGACGTATGACGTCACTGCGTTAATCACGAAGGAGAAATATACTTTTTGTGTCGTGGCTTATCTCGTCGAGACAGATGAGCGAAAAAGTGGGCAGTGTAAAGAAGCCGAGATAAACTTTGAGGAGGGACATGCCACTGTGTCTTCTCGAGAAAAGACTAAAACGCTGGCACTGATCATCGGCGCGTACGGTGCCGGTGCGTTGGTGCTAGTGACTTTATTACTGGCGATAGCGCTGTTGGTGCGCCGCTACAGAGACAAAAGTAAGACGGGTCTATACGTGCCCCGGTCTTCGCCGTACTGGATCGAGTTCCTGTGCGGAGGAATCGCCACATCACGCTATAGCACGACAGTGTTAGACTCCTCCACAACCACTGTTAGCTCAGGGGTGGAAATGAGCGAGAATGACAGCCACAGTGACTCTGATGAAAGTGGCACTTACAGCTTTGACTATTCGCTCAGGAGTCTTCCCGCCCAGCATATTTGGTCCACGGCCGACTTACACACGAACCTTTACACATACTAAAATATACATGGGCTATATAGCTGATGTGGGGAGGGGAGGGGAAAGTATTTCAAAGGGGAGATAAGCGAGTGCGGTCCAACGCGCAACTGTTGTATATTTGTACATGTGTTTTCAGTATTCTGTGCGAATTCATTACTCATGTTCTATCATGCTAAACAACCTCATAAGCTTGGATGATGATGCATTTTGTTGGTGGTCATATTATCGCCGTATTTTTTATCATCATCAAAGTTTTCAAAACTACCTATATTTCCTTCGTAATAAATCGGGGGGAATTAATTATGGATAATTATTCACAGCTATATATACATATATGGCCTGTGCGTATAACTGTGTTTTGCATCTATGATGCAATAACTTGCATCAAAGGTATTGTTATTGCATAAAGACTCAAATGCAATGCCATTGAAATAATTATGTAGTTATGACTCTTAATATATAATAAATGTACATTTAAGTATATGACGTATTAATGCAATGGTTGTTGGTTGTGTATGAGATGGAAAACGTGGATATACACGTTGGCCAACCAAGTGTACGATTTGTTACAATTTGTTAAAACCCTTAGTTGAGTATCAATAAATGTTTGAGATGAACATCGTGAAAATCCCATCAAAACCCACCAAGTATTCCAAAGACAATTAGTAAAACCCCTTATTTGAGAATCAATAAACCTTTGGGATGGACAGCGTGAATATACCGCGAAAACCCACCAAGTATTCCAAAGACAATTAGTTAAACCCATTAGTTGTGCGTCAGTAAAAGTGTCAGATGGATAACTTGATTATACCATAAAAACCCACCAAGTATTCTAGACAATTGGTAAAACAATTTATTTGAGTATCAGTAAAAGTGTCAGATGGATAAAGTGATTATACCATAAAAAACCCACCAAGTATCTAGACAATTGGTAAAACCCTTTAGTTGAGTGTCAGTAAAAGTGTCAGATGGATAAAGTGATTATACCATAAAAACCCACCAAGTATCTAGACAATTGGTAAAACCCTTTAGTTGAGTGTCAGTAAAAGTGTCAGATGGATAAAGTGATTATACCATAAAAACCCACCAAGTATCTAGACAATTGGTGGCGAAATTAGTTGAGCGTCAGTAAAAGTGTCAGATGGATAAAGTGATTATACCATAAAACCCCACCAATTATTCTCGACAATTGGTAAAACCCATTAGTTGAGTGGTAAAGTGTCAGATGGATAACCTGATCATACCATAAAAACCTACCAAGTATTCTAGACAATTGGTAAAACCCTTTAGTTGAGTGTCAGTAAAAGTGTCAGATGGATAAAGTGATTATACCATAAAACCCCACCAATTATTCTCGACAATTGGTAAAACCCATTAGTTGAGTGGTAAAGTGTCAGATGGATAACGTGATCATACCATAAAAACCTACCAAGTATTCTAGACAATTGGTAAAACCCTTTAGTTGAGTGTCAGTAAAAGTGTCAGATGGATAAAGTGATTATACCATAAAAACCCACCAAGTATCTAGACAATTGGTAAAACCCTTTAGTTGAGTGTCAGTAAAAGTGTCAGATGGATAAAGTGATTATACCATAAAAACCCACCAAGTATTGTAGACAATTGGTAAAACCCTTTATTTGAGTGTCAGTAAAAGTGTCAGATGGATAAAGTGATTATACCATAAAAACCCACCAAGTATCTAGACAATTGGTAAAACCCATTGGTTGAGTGTCAGTAAAAGTGTCAGATGGATAAAGTGATTATACCATAAAAACCCACCAATTATTCTCGACAATTGGTAAAACCCATTAGTTGAGTGGTAAAGTGTCAGATGGATAACGTGATTATACCATAAAAACCCACCAAGTATCTAGACAATTGGTAAAACCCATTAGTTGAGTGTCAGTAAAAGTGTCAGATGGATAAAGTGATTATACCATAAAAACCTACCAAGTATTCTAGACAATTGGTAAAACCCATTAGTTGAGTGGTAAAGTGTCAGATAGATAACATGATTATACCATAAAAATCCACCAAGCAAAGAAAATTACTTACATTCCTGGAATCAATAGTTTTCTTTTACATCAATTTCCTCCCTACGTCGTAAGACCACCTGATGTCAAAGCAAACAAACTTTATTTACGTATGACCTTACATTTTTTTTCCTTATCATGTGATATTCACAACAAAGTACTACAAATACTCCCATTGCTGTAACAGCGGAAATGCAATATTAAATGAAACACCAGTTCCTTATCATGTGATATTCACAACAAAGTACTACAAATACACCCATTGCTGTAACAGCGGAAATGCAATATTAAATGAAACACCAGTTCCTTATCATGTGATATTCACAACAAAGTACTACAAATACTCCCATTGCTGTAACAGCGGAAATGCAATATTAAATGAAACACCAGTTCCTTTTCATGTGATATTCACAACAAAGTACTACAAATACTCCCATTGCTGTAACAGCGGAAATGCAATATTAAATGAAACACCAGTTCCTTTTCATGTGATATTCACAACAAAGTACTACAAATACTCCCATTTCTGTAACAGCGGAAATGCAATATTAAATGAAACACCAGTTCCTTATCTTATGATATTCACAACAAAGTACTACAAATACTCCCATTGCTGCAACAGCGGAAGTGCAATATTAAACGAAACACCTGGACCTGTATTTATCAAACGTTTTAAGACTTAAGTCAAATATTCAAACCCAGTTACAAATAAAATGCTTTGCTCTTGCAGGATTGAAATTTCTACACTGATTCTTTACTGCAGAAAAATGTATTAACCACAATTTTAGCTCTTTTCTGTTCTGAGTTTGGCTATTTTAGGACTTGCAATTTATAACTCAAGTTGATTGATAAATATGGGGATTCTTTATCTTGAATTATTCACATCCAAGTACAGTAAATACTCCATTACTTCTGACTGTAAGAAATGGAACTTGGGCCCGTCATCGTGTGTTTTCCCTCATCTTTTAACTTGAGTTTTGAGCTGGGAATTGTTTGATTCAGTGTAACTATGCGGCCAATCGAATAAATAGATGTCAGTGTAACGAATCTAGTCTCTTGATACCAGTTTTTGTCAAGAATTCCGCGCTAAGCTAATTGTGGCAACATATATTTAGGAACATTTTTTGGTCATACTTTTTGTTGGCTGCTATAACACAATTACAGTTCCAAGCTGTTTACCATAATCCAAGAATTCAATACATTGAAACAACGTTTCACTTCTTTATGACGCGTGCAGTTATAAGAAACCGGACGCAGCACGAAGAGGAAACAGTCGCATCAAAGCTAGAGTTATGAAAACTTGTCTGATATGTTTACACACAAAAAGAGGGATCAGAAACTTTATTATGTTAACATTCAACGAAAGCGCGTGATAAATTATCTGTTAAGCGTTTAATTTGTATGAAATGATCGCGGTTATAACTCCCCTGGTTATTTGGCTGCATGATTCGTTAGGTAAAACACCACTGAAATAAATAAATAAATAAGTAAACAAGTGTAGGTCTAATTACTACAGGGGTTAATCAAGACGCACTTATTTCTATAACGACAATCGTTCACGTAAATCCTTCTGCTTATATACATATAGCAATGTATTATACCGCAAATCCTTCTGCTTATATACATATAGCAATGTATTATACCGCAACAATTTTTGATAGGAACCGTGGGCCCTTTGCATGTTGCGGAGGCTTGCACAAGGATGTCCATATATATTGGTACATATATGCAATGTCAAGTATTCTTAACTTCGGTATTGCAATCAAATCAAATAAATAACCAAATAATACTAACACTTTCAAACAAATATTATACGCTACTTCATTAGATCCATATTTTGATTATGTTTAACGCAACGCTTGAAAACTTCTCCATTATCGCTTAATGAAATCCCCATGACAGACTTAATGAAATCCCCATGGCAGACTTAATGAAACCTCCATGATGACGTTTCCTTCGTCTGATTCACGAGGATAAGGTAACCAAATAAACACCGTATTTACTGTGCACATTAGTTTTCTTTGTGTTTAGCTATTTTGGTCTGATTATACATGGACTGTTTGCTCCTGACATGTGGTGTTCAGGGGGAAGATAGTGTCTGATGTTAATCAACAGCCTGACAGGCAACCCACCTGATCCAAATATTCAATATTTGACCATGTTTCATCTAACACAAACACAAAGGGGTATCACAAATCAGGAAGTTACACATTGCATTCGTCATAATGTATACAAAGATATTATACTTAGCTATTCATAACATTTGGTAAATGAATAATATTTTGAAAACAATTATAGTATGCCAAGGAACAATATGAAGATATGGTCATACAGAGAGATTTATAATTATTTAATTAGATTAAATAATTAATTTATTTAAGTAATTATAACCGCCATGCCAAATTTTTTGAGTCAGCCTTTGAATCTGAACATTTATTTGAGGGACATGTGCTTCATCGGCTGGATCAACAAATTCATTTAAAAACAGGCAGCGACAAATGAGCTCAATCATTCATGCAAATTGTTTGCATAAAATTATATACTATTAAGAGCACCCCGCACAGTTAATGCTTCACAACAGAAACAAGTGGACTATAAGCCAAATTTTACGTAATTTTACGTTTTACATCTGCGTATTTTTATCTATTCTCGCATAGAAATTGGTTGTCTTCACTTCTGTCGAATATATGCGACAACGTTTGAAGCGAACCGAATGCGCCCTACTTGTACAATGTAAAGTGAGTGAGTTCCATTCCACTCTAGCGCATGCAGTTGCATATTACTACCCTGGGGCTTCCGTGGCTCAGTTGGTTAGCGCACTAGCGCAGCGTAATGACCCCAGGAATCTCTCACCAATGCAGTCGCTGTGAGTTTAAGTGCAGCTTATACTGACTTCCTCTCCGGCCGTAAGTGGGCCGTAAGT